>NW_027664273.1:0-134000 GCF_963264785.1 Psittacula echo
CAACTCAAAGTCCATTACAATGGAACCTCTTTGGCACACGTGCTGGGCTGCCCAGCATGGCAGGAAGTAGAGCACGAACGGTTGGCCTCTGCTCCCACAGCCAAACAGCCAGGAAAAAAAACTGGAGCTGTTCCTCTTCTGCAGAATGTCAGCTTTGCAACGGTGCCATCCGCATTGCTGTTGCTCCTCGATTTCCCAACTCAAAGTCCATTACAATGGAACCTCTTTGGCACCCGTGCTGGGCTGCCCAGCATCCCAGGGAGTAGAGCACGAACGGTTGGCCTCTGCTCCCACAGCCAAAGAGTCAGGGCAAAAAACTGGAGCTGTGCCTCTTCTGCAGAAAGTCAGCTTTGCAACGGTGCCATCCGCATTGCTGTCGCTCCTCGATTTCCCAACTCAAAGTCCATTATAATGGAACCTCTTTGGCACCCGTGCTGGGCTGCCCAGCATCCCAGGGAGTAGAGCACGTACGGTTGGCCTCTGCCCCCACAGCCGAAGAGCCAGGGCAAAAAACTTGAGCTGTGCCTCTTCTGCAGAAAGTCAGCTTTGCAACGGTGCCATCCGCATTGCTGTTGCGCCTCGATTTCCCAACTCAAAGTCCATTACAATGGAACATCTTTGGCACCCGTGCTGGGCTGCCCAGCATCCCAGGGAGTAGAGCACGAACGGTTGGCCTCTGCTCCCACAGCCGAAGAGCCAGGGCAAAAAACTGGAGCTGTGCCTCTTCTGCAGAAAGTCAGCTTTGCAACGGTGCCATCCGCATTGCTGTCGCTCCTCCATTTCCCAACTCAAAGTCCATTACAATGGAACATCTTTGGCACCCGTGCTGGGCTGCCCAGCATCCCAGGGAGTAGAGCACGAACGGTTGGCCTCTGCTCCCACAGCCGAAGAGCCAGGGCAAAAAACTGGAGATGTGCCTCTTGTGCAGAAAGTCAGCTTTGCAACGGTGCCATCCGCATTGCTGTCGCTCCTCCATTTCCCAACTCAAAGTCCATTACAATGGAACCTCTTTGGCACCCGTGCTGGGCTGCCCAGCATCCCAGGGAGTAGAGCACGAACGGTTGGCCTCTGCTCCCACAGCCAAAGAGCCAGGACAAAAAACTTGAGCTGTGCCTCTTCTGCAGAAAGTCAGCTTTGCAACTGTGCCATCCGCATTGCTGTTGCTCCTCGATTTCCCAACTCAAAGTCCATTACAATGGAACCTCTTTGGCACCCGTGCTCGGCTGCCCAGCATCCCAGGGAGTAGAGCATGAACGCTTGGCCTCTGCTCCCACAGCCGAAGAGTCAGGGCAAAAAACTGGAGCTGTGCCTCTTCTGCAGAAAGTCAGATTTGCAACAGTGCCATCCACATTGCTGTCGCTCCTCGATTTCCCAACTCAAAGTCCATTACAATGGAACCTCTTTGGCACACGTGCTGGGCTGCCCAGCATCCCAGGGAGTAGAGCACGAAAGGTTGGCCTCTGCTCCCACAGCCAAACAGCCAGGAAAAAAAACTGGAGCTGTTCCTCTTCTGCAGAATGTCAGCTTTGCAACGGTGCCATCCGCATTGCTGTCGCTCCTCCATTTCCCAACTCAAAGTCCATTACAATGGAACCTCTTTGGCACCCGTGCTCGGCTGCCCAGCATCCCAGGGAGTAGAGCACGAACGGTTGGCCTCTTCCCCCACAGCCGAAGAGCCAGGGCAAAAACTTGAGCTGTGCCTCTTCTGCAGAAAGTCAGCTTTGCAACGGTGCCATCTGCATTGCTGTTGCTCCTCGATTTCCCAACTCAAAGTCCATTACAATGGAACCTCTTTGGCACCCGTGCTGGGCTGCCCAGCATCCCAGGGAGTAGAGCACGAACGGTTGGCCTCTGCTCCCACAGCCAAAGAGCCAGGGCAAAAAACTGGAGCTGTGCCTCTTCTGCAGAAAGTCAGCTTTGCAACGGTGCCATCCGCATTGCTGTCGCTCCTCGATTTCCCAACTCAAAGTCCATTATAATGGAACCTCTTTGGCACCCGTGCTCGGCTGCCCAGCATCCCAGGGAGTAGAGCACGTACGGTTGGCCTCTGCCCCCACAGCCGAAGAGCCAGGGCAAAAAACTTGAGCTGTGCCTCTTCTGCAGAAAGTCAGCTTTGCAACGGTTCCATCCGCATTGCTGTTGCTCCTCGATTTCCCAACTCAAAGTCCATTACAATGGAACCTCATTGGCACACGTGCCCGGCTGCCCAGCATCCCAGGGAGTAGAGCACGAACTGTTGTGCTCTGCTCCCACAGCCAAAGAGACAGGGCAAAAAACTTGAGCTGTGCCTCTTCTGCAGAAAGTCAGCTTTGCAACGGTTCCATCCGCATTGCTGTTGCTCCTCGATTTCCCAACTCAAAGTCCATTACAATGGAACCTCATTGGCACCCGTGCTGGGCTGCCCAGCATCCCAGGGAGTAGAGCACGAACGGTTGGCCTCTGCTCCCACAGCCGAAGAGCCAGGGCAAAAAACTTGAGCTGTGCCTCTTCTGCAGAGAGTCAGCTTTAAAACGGTGCCATCCGCATTGCTGTTGCTGCTCGATTTCCCAACTCAAAGTCCATTACAATGGAACCTCTTTGGCACACGTGCTGGGCTGCCCAGCATGGCAGGAAGTAGAGCACGAACGGTTGGCCTCTGCTCCCACAGCCAAACAGCCAGGAAAAAAAACTGGAGCTGTTCCTCTTCTGCAGAATGTCAGCTTTGCAACGGTGCCATCCGCATTGCTGTTGCTCCTCGATTTCCCAACTCAAAGTCCATTACAATGGAACCTCTTTGGCACCCGTGCTGGGCTGCCCAGCATCCCAGGGAGTAGAGCACGAACGGTTGGCCTCTGCTCCCACAGCCAAAGAGCCAGGGCAAAAAACTGGAGCTGTGCCTCTTCTGCAGAAAGTCAGCTTTGCAACGGTGCCATCCGCATTGCTGTCGCTCCTCCATTTCCCAACTCAAAGTCCATTACAATGGAACCTCTTTGGCACCCGTGCTGGGCTGCCCAGCATCCCAGGGAGTAGAGCACGAACGGTTGGCCTCTGCTCCCACAGCCAAAGAGACAGGACAAAAAACTTGAGCTGTGCCTCTTCTGCAGAAAGTCAGCTTTGCAACTGTGCCATCCGCATTGCTGTTGCTCCTCGATTTCCCAACTCAAAGTCCATTACAATGGAACCTCTTTGGCACCCGTGCTGGGCTGCCCAGCATCCCTGGGAGTAGAGCATGAACGGTTGGCCTCTGCTCCCACAGCCGAAGAGCCAGGGCAAAAAACTGGAGCTGTATCTCTTCTGCAGAAAGTCAGCTTTGCAACGGTGCCATCCGCATTGCTGTTGCTCCTCCATTTCCCAACTCAAAGTCCATTACAATGGAACCTCTTTGGCACCCGTGCTGGGCTGCCCAGCATCCCAGGGAGTAGAGCACGAACGGTTGGCCTCTGCTCCCACAGCCAAAGAGCCAGGTCAAAAAACTGGAGCTGTGCCTCTTCTGCAGAAAGTCAGCTTTGCAACGGTGCCATCCGCATTGCTGTCGCTCCTCGATTTCCCAACTCAAAGTCCATTACAATGGAACCTCTTTGGCACCCGTGCTCGGCTGCCCAGCATCCCAGGGAGTAGAGCACGTACGGTTGGCCTCTGCCCCCACAGCCGAAGAGCCAGGGCAAAAAACTTGAGCTGTGCCTCTTCTGCAGAAAGTCAGCTTTGCAACGGTGCCATCCGCATTGCTGTTGCTCCTCCATTTCCCAACTCTAAGTCCATTACAATGGAACATCTTTGGCACACGTGCTGGGCTGCCCAGCATCCCAGGGAGTAAAACACGAACGGTTGTGCTCTGCTCCCACAGCCAAAGAGACAGGGCAAAAAACTGGAGCTGTGCCTCTTCTGCAGAAAGTCAGCTTTGCAACGGTGCCATTCGCATTGCTGTCGCTCCTCCATTTCCCAACTCAAAGTCCATTACAATGGAACCTCTTTGGCACCCGTGCTCGGCTGCCCAGCATCCCAGGGAGTAGAGCACGAACGGTTGGCCTCTGCTCCCACAGCCAAAGAGCCAGGGCAAAAAACTGGAGCTGTGCCTCTTCTACAGAAAGTCTGCTTTGCAACGGTGCCATCCGCATTGCTGTCGCTCCTCCATTTCAAAACTCAAAGTCCATTACAATGGAACCTCTTTGGCACCCGTGCTGGGCTGCCCAGCATCCCAGGGAGTAGAGCACGAACGGTTGGCCTCTGCTCCCACAGCCAAAGAGCCAGGGCAAAAAACTGGAGCTGTGCCTCTTCTGCAGAAAGTCAGCTTTGCAACAGTGCCATCCGCATTGCTGTCGCTCCTCCATTTCCCAACTCAAAGTCCATTACAATGGAACCTCTTTGGCACCCGTGCTGGGCTGCCCAGCATCCCAGGGAGTAGAGCACGAACGGTTGGCCTCTGCTCCCACAGCCAAAGAGCCAGGGCAAAAAACTTGAGCTGTGCCTCTTCTGCAGAAAGTCAACTTTGCAACGGTGCCATCCGCATTGCTGTTGCTCCTCCATTTCCCAACTCAAAGTCCATTACAATGGAACCTCTTTGGCACACGTGCTGGGCTGCCCAGCATCCCAGGGAGTAGAGAATGAACGGTTGGCCTCTGCTCCAACAGCCGAAGAGCCAGGGCAAAAAGCTTGAGCTGTGCCTCTTCTGCAGAAAGTCTGCTTTGCAACGGTGCCATCCGCATTGCTGTCGCTCCTCCATTTCCCAACTCAAAGTCCATTACAAAGGAACCTCTTTGGCACCCATGCTGGGCTGCCCAGCATCCCAGGGAGTAGAGCACGAATGGTTGGCCTCTGCTCCCACAGCCGAAGAGCCAGGGCAAAAAACTGGAGCTGTGCCTCTTCTGCAGAAAGTCAGCTTTGCAACGGTGCCATCCGCATTGCTGTCGCTCCTCCATTTCCCAACTCAAAGTCCATTACAATGGAACCTCTTTGGCACCCGTGCTGGGCTGCCCAGCATCCCAGGGAGTAGAGCACGAATGGTTGGCCTCTGCTCCCACAGCCAAAGAGACAGGGCAAAAAACTTGAATTGTGCCTCTTCTGCAGAAAGTCAGCTTTGCAACGGTGCCATTCGCATTGCTGTCGCTCCTCCATTTCCCAACTCAAAGTCCATTACAATGGAACCTCTTTGGCACCCGTGCTGGGCTGCCCAGCATCCCAGGGAGTAGAGCACGAACGGTTGGCCTCTGCTCCCACAGCCGAAGAGCCAGGGCAAAAAACTTGAGCTGTGCCTCTTCTGCAGAAAGTCTGCTTTGCAACGGTGCCATCCGCATTGCTGTCGCTCTTCCATTTCCCAACTCAAAGTCCATTACAATGGAAACTCTCTGGCACCCGTGCTCGACTGCCCAGCATCCCAGGGAGTAGAGCACGAACGGTTGGCCTCTGCTCCCACAGCCGAAGAGCCAGGGCAAAAAACTGGAGCTGTGCCTCTTCTGCAGAAAGTCAGATTTGCAACAGTGCCATCCGCATTGCTGTCGCTCCTCCATTTCCCAACTCAAAGTCCATTACAATGGAACCTCTTTGGCACCCGTGCTGGGCTGCCCAGCATCCCAGGGAGTAGAGCACGAACGGTTGGCCTCAGCTCCCACAGCCAAAGAGACAGGACAAAAAACTTGAGCTGTGCCTCTTCTGCAGAAAGTCAGCTTTGCAACTGTGCCATCCGCATTGCTGTTGCTCCTCGATTTCCCAACTCAAAGTCCATTACAATGGAACCTCTTTGGCACCCGTGCTGGGCTGCCCAGCATCCCAGGCAGTAGAGCATGAACGCTTGGCCTCTGCTCCCACAGCCGAAGAGACAGGGCAAAAAACTGGAGCTGTGCCTCTTCTGCAGAAAGTCAGCTTTGCAACGGTGCCATCCGCATTGCTGTTGCTCCTCCATTTCCCAACTCAAAGTCCATTACAATGGAACCTCTTTGGCACCCGTGCTCGGCTGCCCAGCATCCCAGGGAGTAGAGCACGAATGGTTGGCCTCTGCTCCCACAGCCAAAGAGACAGGGCAAAAAACTTGAGCTGTGCCTCTTCTGCAGAAAGTCAGCTTTGCAACGGTGCCATTCGCATTGCTGTCGCTCCTCCATTTCCCAACTCAAAGTCCATATACAATGGAACCTCTTTGGCACACGTGCAGGGCTGCCCAGCATCCCAGGGAGTAGAGCACGAACGGTTGGCCTCTGCCCCCACAGCCGAAGAGGCAGGGCAAAAAACTTGAGCTGTGCCTCTTCTGCAGAAAGTCAGCTTTGCAACGGTGCCATCCGCATTGCTGTTGCTCCTCTATTTCCCAACTCAAAGTCCATTACAATGGAACATCTTTGGCACACGTGCTGGGCTGCCCAGCATGGCAGGAAGTAGAGCACGAACGGTTGGCCTCTGCTCCCACAGCCAAAGAGCCAGGAAAAAAAAGTGGAGCTGTTCCTCTTCTGCAGAATGTCAGCTTTACAACAGTGCCATCCGCATTGATGTTGCTCCTCGATTTCCCAACTCAAAGTCCATTACAATGGAACCTCTTTGGCACCCGTGCTCGGCTGCCCAGCATCCCAGGGAGTAGAGCACGAACGGTTGGCCTCTGCTCCCACAGCCAAAGAGCCAGGGCAAAAAACTGGAGCTGTGCCTCTTCTGCAGAAAGTCAGCTTTGCAACGGTGCCATCCGCATTGCTGTCGCTCCTCCATTTCCCAACTCAAAGTCCATTACAATGGAACCTCTTTGGCACCCGTGCTGGGCTGCCCAGCATCCCAGGGAGTAGAGCACGAACGGTTGGCCTCAGCTCCCACAGCCAAAGAGACAGGACAAAAAACTTGAGCTGTGCCTCTTCTGCAGAAAGTCAGCTTTGCAACTGTGCCATCCGCATTGCTGTTGCTCCTCGATTTCCCAACTCAAAGTCCATTACAATGGAACCTCTTTGGCACCCGTGCTGGGCTGCCCAGCATCCCAGGCAGTAGAGCATGAACGCTTGGCCTCTGCTCCCACAGCCGAAGAGACAGGGCAAAAAACTGGAGCTGTGCCTCTTCTGCAGAAAGTCAGCTTTGCAACGGTGCCATCCGCATTGCTGTTGCTCCTCCATTTCCCAACTCAAAGTCCATTACAATGGAACCTCTTTGGCACCCGTGCTCGGCTGCCCAGCATCCCAGGGAGTAGAGCACGAATGGTTGGCCTCTGCTCCCACAGCCAAAGAGACAGGGCAAAAAACTTGAGCTGTGCCTCTTCTGCAGAAAGTCAGCTTTGCAACGGTGCCATTCGCATTGCTGTCGCTCCTCCATTTCCCAACTCAAAGTCCATATACAATGGAACCTCTTTGGCACACGTGCAGGGCTGCCCAGCATCCCAGGGAGTAGAGCACGAACGGTTGGCCTCTGCCCCCACAGCCGAAGAGGCAGGGCAAAAAACTTGAGCTGTGCCTCTTCTGCAGAAAGTCAGCTTTGCAACGGTGCCATCCGCATTGCTGTTGCTCCTCTATTTCCCAACTCAAAGTCCATTACAATGGAACATCTTTGGCACACGTGCTGGGCTGCCCAGCATGGCAGGAAGTAGAGCACGAACGGTTGGCCTCTGCTCCCACAGCCAAAGAGCCAGGAAAAAAAAGTGGAGCTGTTCCTCTTCTGCAGAATGTCAGCTTTACAACAGTGCCATCCGCATTGATGTTGCTCCTCGATTTCCCAACTCAAAGTCCATTACAATGGAACCTCTTTGGCACCCGTGCTCGGCTGCCCAGCATCCCAGGGAGTAGAGCACGAACGGTTGGCCTCTGCTCCCACAGCCAAAGAGCCAGGGCAAAAAACTGGAGCTGTGCCTCTTCTGCAGAAAGTCAGCTTTGCAACGGTGCCATCCGCATTGCTGTCGCTCCTCCATTTCCCAACTCAAAGTCCATTACAATGGAACCTCTTTGGCACCCGTGCTCGGCTGCCCAGCATCCCAGGGAGTAGAGCACGTACGGTTGGCCTCTGCCCCCACAGCCGAAGAGGCAGGGCAAAAAACTTGAGCTGTGCCTCTTCTGCAGAAAGTCAGCTTTGCAACGGTGCCATCCGCATTGCTGTTGCTCCTCCATTTCCCAACTCAAAGTCCATTACAATGGAACATCTTTGGCACCCGTGCTGGGCTGCCCAGCATCCCAGGGAGTAGAGCACAAACGGTTGGGCTCTGCTCCCACAGCCGAAGAGGCAGGGCAAAAAACTTGAGCTGTGCCTCTTCTGCAGAAAGTCAGCTTTGCAACGGTGCCATCCGCATTGCTGTTGCTCCTCTATTTCCCAACTCAAAGTCCATTACAATGGAACATCTTTGGCACCCGTGCTCGGCTGCCCAGCATCCCACGGAGTAGAGCACGAACGGTTGGCCTCTGCTCCCACAGCCAAAGAGCCAGAGCAAAAAACTGGAGCTGTGCCTCTTCTGCAGAATGTCAGCTTTGCAACGGTGCCATCCGCATTGCTGTCGCTCCTCCATTTCCCAACTCAAAGTCCATTACAATGGAACCTCTATGGCACCCGTGCTGGGCTGCCCAGCATCCCAGGGAGTAGAGCACGAACGGTTGGCCTCTGCTCCCACAGCCAAAGAGCCAGGGCAAAAAACTGGAGCTGTGCCTCTTCTGCAGAAAGTCAGCTTTGCAACGGTGCCATCCGCATTGCTGTCGCTCCTCCATTTCCCAACTCAAAGTCCATTACAATGGAACCTCTTTGGCACCCGTGCTCGGCTGCCCAGCATCCCAGGGAGTAGAGCACGAACGGTTGGCCTCTGCCCCCACAGCCGAAGAGCCAGGGCAAAAAACTGGAGCTGTGCCTCTTCTGCAGAAAGTCAGCTTTGCAACGGTGCCATCCGCATTGCTGTTGCTCCTCCATTTCCCAACTCAAAGTCCATTACAATGGAACATCTTTGGCACACGTGCCCGGCTGCCCAGCATCCCAGGGAGTAGAGCACGAACGGTTGGGCTCTGCTCCCACAGCCAAAGAGACAGGGCAAAAAACTTGAGCTGTGCCTCTTCTGCAGAAAGTCAGCTTTGCAACGGTGCCATTCGCATTGCTGTCGCTCCTCCATTTCCCAACTCAAAGTCCATTACAATGGAACCTCTTTGGCACCCGTGCTCGGCTGCCCAGCATCCCAGGGAGTAGAGCACGAACGGTTGGCCTCTGCTCCCACAGCCGAAGAGCCAGGGCAAAAAACTGGAGCTGTGCCTCTTCTACAGAAAGTCTGCTTTGCAATGGTGCCATCCGCATTGCTGTCGCTCCTCCATTTCAAAACTCAAAGTCCATTACAATGGAACCTCTTTGGCACCCGTGCTGGGCTGCCCAGCATCCCAGGGAGTAGAGCACGAATGGTTGGCCTCTGCTCCCACAGCCGAAGAGCCAGGGCAAAAAACTTGAGCTGTGCCTCTTCTGCAGAAAGTCAGCTTTGCAACGGTGCCATCCGCATTGCTGTCGCTCCTCGATTTCCCAACTCAAAGTCCATTACAATGGAACCTCTTTGGCACCCGTGCTGGGCTGCCCAGCATCCCAGGGAGTAGAGCACGAACGGTTGGCCTCTGCTCCCACAGCCAAAGAGCCAGGGCAAAAAGCTGGAGCTGTGCCTCTTATGCAGAAAGTCAGCTTTGCAACGGTGCCATCCGCATTGCTGTCGCTCCTCCATTTCAAAACTCAAAGTCCATTACAATGGAACCTCTTTGGCACCCGTGCTGGGCTGTCCAGCATCCCAGGGAGTAGAGCACGAACGGTTGGCCTCTGCTCCCACAGCCAAAGAGCCAGGGCAAAAAACTGGAGCTGTGCCTCTTCTGAGAAAGTCAACTTTGCAACGGTGACATCCGCATTGCTGTTGCTCCTCCATTTCCCAACTCAAAGTCCATTACAATGGAACCTCTTTGGCACACGTGCTGGGCTGCCCAGCATCCCAGGGAGTAGAGCATGAACGGTTGGCCTCTGCTCCAACAGCCAAAGAGCCAGGGCAAAAAGCTTGAGCTGTGCCTCTTCTGCAGAAAGTCTGCTTTGCAACGGTGCCATCCGCATTGCTGTCGCTCCTCCATTTCCCAACTCAAAGTCCATTACAATGGAACCTCTTTGGCACCCGTGCTGGGCTGCCCAGCATCCCAGGGAGTAGAGCACGAATGGTTGGCCTCTGCTCCCACAGCCGAAGAGCCAGGGCAAAAAACTGGAGCTGTGCCTCTTCTGCAGAAAGTCAGCTTTGCAACGGTGCCATCCGCATTGCTGTTGCTCCTCGATTTCCCAACTCAAAGTCCATTACAATGGAACCTCTTTGGCACCCGTGCTGGGCTGCCCAGCATCCCAGGGAGTAGAGCACGAATGGTTGGCCTCTGCTCCCACAGCCAAAGAGACAGGGCAAAAAACTTGAATTGTGCCTCTTCTGCAGAAAGTCAGCTTTGCAACGGTGCCATTCGCATTGCTGTCGCTCCTCCATTTCCCAACTCAAAGTCCATTACAATGGAACCTCTTTGGCACCCGTGCTCGGCTGCCCAGCATCCCAGGGAGTAGAGCACGAACGGTTGGCCTCTGCTCCAACAGCCGAAGAGCCAGGGCAAAAAGCTTGACCTGTGCCTCTTCTGCAGAAAGTCTGCTTTGCAACGGTGCCATCCGCATTGCTGTCGCTCTTCCATTTCCCAACTCAAAGTCCATTACAATGGAAACTCTCTGGCACCCGTGCTCGACTGCCCAGCATCCCAGGCAGTAGAGCACGAACGGTTGGCCTCTGCTCCCACAGCCAAAGAGCCAGGGCAAAAAACTGGAGCTGTGCCTCTTCTGCAGAAAGTCAGCATTGCAACGGTGCCATCCGCATTGCTGTCGCTCCTCGATTTCCCAACTCAAAGTCCATTATAATGGAACCTCTTTGGCACCCGTGCTCGGCTGCCCAGCATCCCAGGGAGTAGAGCACGTACGGTTGGCCTCTGCCCCCACAGCCGAAGAGCCAGGGCAAAAAACTTGAGCTGTGCCTCTTCTGCAGAAAGTCTGCTTTGCAACGGTGCCATCCGCATTGCTGTTGCTCCTCGATTTCCCAACTCAAAGTCCATTACAATGGAACCTCTTTGGCACCCGTGCTGGGCTGCCCAGCATCCCAGGGAGTAGAGCACGAACTGTTGTGCTCTGCTCCCACAGCCAAAGAGACAGGGCAAAAAACTTGAGCTGTGCCTCTTATGCAGAAAGTCAGCTTTGCAACGGTGCCATCCGCATTGCTGTCGCTCCTTCATTTCCCAACTCAAAGTCCATTACAATGGAACCTCTTTGGCACCCGTGCTCGGCTGCCCAGCATCCCAGGGAGTAGAGCACGAACGGTTGGCCTCTGCTCCCACAGCCAAAGAGCCAGGGCAAAAAGCTTGAGCTGTGCCTCTTCTGCAGAAAGTCTGCTTTGCAATGGTGCCATCCGCATTGCTGTCGCTCCTCCATTTCCCAACTCAAAGTCCATTACAATGGAACCTCTTTGGCACCCGTGCTCGGCTGCCCAGCATCCCAGGGAGTAGAGCACGAACGGTTGGCCTCTGCTCCCACAGCCGAAGAGCCAGGGCAAAAAACTGGAGCTGTGCCTCTTCTGCAGAAAGTCAGCTTTGCAACGGTGCCATCCGCATTGCTGTCGCTCCTCGATTTCCCAACTCAAAGTCCATTACAATGGAACGTCTTTGGCACCCGTGCTGGGCTGCCCAGCATCCCAGGGAGTAGAGCACGAACGGTTGGCCTCTGCTCCCACAGCCGAAGAGCCAGGGCAAAAAACTGGAGCTGTGCCTCTTCTGCAGAGAGTCAGCTTTAAAACGGTGCCATCCGCATTGCTGTTGCTGCTCGATTTCCCAACTCAAAGTCCATTACAATGGAACCTCTTTGGCACCCGTGCTGGGCTGCCCAGCATGGCAGGAAGTAGAGCACGAACGGTTGGCCTCTGCTCCCACAGACAAACAGCCAGGAAAAAAAACTGGAGCTGTTCCTCTTCTGCAGAATGTCAGCTTTGCAACGGTGCCATCCGCATTGCTGTTGCTCCTCGATTTCCCAACTCAAAGTCCATTACAATGGAACCTCTTTGGCACCCGTGCTCGGCTGCCCAGCATCCCAGGGAGTAGAGCACGAACGGTTGGCCTCTGCTCCCACAGCCAAAGAGCCAGGGCAAAAAACTGGAGCTGTGCCTCTTCTGCAGAAAGTCAGCTTTGCAACGGTGCCATCCGCATTGCTGTTGCTCCTCGATTTCCCAACTCAAAGTCCATTACAATGGAACCTCTTTGGCACCCGTGCTGGGCTGCCCAGCATCCCAGGGAGTAGAGCACGAATGGTTGGCCTCTGCTCCCACAGCCAAAGAGCCAGGGCAAAAAACTGGAGCTGTGCCTCTTCTGCAGAAAGTCAGCTTTGCAACGGTGCCATCCGCATTGCTGTCGCTCCTCGATTTCCCAACTCAAAGTCCATTATAATGGAACCTCTTTGGCACCCGTGCTGGGCTGCCCAGCATCCCAGGGAGTAGAGCACGTACGGTTGGCCTCTGCCCCCACAGCCGAAGAGCCAGGGCAAAAAACTTGAGCTGTGCCTCTTCTGCAGAAAGTCAGCTTTGCAACGGTGCCATCCGCATTGCTGTTGCTCCTCGATTTCCCAACTCAAAGTCCATTACAATGGAACCTCTTTGGCACACGTGCCCGGCTGCCCAGCATCCCAGGGAGTAGAGCACGAACTGTTGTGCTCTGCTCCCACAGCCAAAGAGACAGGGCAAAAAACTTGAGCTGTGCCTCTTCTGCAGAAAGTCAGCTTTGCAACGGTGCCATTCGCATTGCTGTCGCTCCTTCATTTCCCAACTCAAAGTCCATTACAATGGAACCTCTTTGGCACCCGTGCTCGGCTGCCCAGCATCCCAGGGAGTAGAGCACGAACGGTTGGCCTCTGCTCCCACAGCCAAACAGCCAGGGCAAAAATCTTGAGCTGTGCCTCTTCTGCAGAAAGTCTGCTTTGCAACGGTGCCATCCGCATTGCTGTCGCTCCTCCATTTCCCAACTCAAAGTCCATTACAATGGAACCTCTTTGGCACCCGTGCTCGGCTGCCCAGCATCCCAGGGAGTAGAGCACGAACGGTTGGCCTCTGCTCCCACAGCCGAAGAGCCAGGGCAAAAAACTGGAGCTGTGCCTCTTCTGCAGAAAGTCAGCTTTGCAACGGTGCCATCCGCATTGCTGTCGCTCCTCCATTTCCCAACTCAAAGTCCATTACAATGGAACCTCTTTGGCACCCGTGCTGGGCTGCCCAGCATCCCAGGGAGTAGAGCACGAACGGTTGGCCTCTGCTCTCACAGCCAAAGAGCCAGGACAAAAAACTTGAGCTGTGCCTCTTCTGCAGAAAGTCAGCTTTGCAACTGTGCCATCCGCATTGCTGTTGCTCCTCGATTTCCCAACTCAAAGTCCATTACAATGGAACCTCTTTGGCACCCGTGCTGGGCTGCCCAGCATCCCAGGCAGTAGAGCATGAACGGTTGGCCTCTGCTCCCACAGCCGAAGAGACAGGGAAAAAAACTGGAGCTCTGCCTCTTCTGCAGAAAGTCAGCTTTGCAACGGTGCCATCCGCATTGCTGTTGCTCCTCCATTTCCCAACTCAAAGTCCATTACAATGGAACCTCTTTGGCACCCGTGCTCGGCTGCCCAGCATCCCAGGGAGTAGAGCACGAATGGTTGGCCTCTGCTCCCACAGCCAAAGAGACAGGGCAAAAAACTTGAGCTGTGCCTCTTCTGCAGAAAGTCAGCTTTGCAACGGTGCCATTCGCATTGCTGTCGCTCCTCCATTTCCCAACTCAAAGTCCATATACAATGGAACCTCTTTGGCACACGTGCAGGGCTGCCCAGCATCCCAGGGAGTAGAGCACGAACGGTTGGCCTCTGCTCCCACAGCCGAAGAGGCAGGGCAAAAAACTTGAGCTGTGCCTCTTCTGCAGAAAGTCAGCTTTGCAACGGTGCCATCCGCATTGCTGTTGCTCCTCTATTTCCCAACTCAAAGTCCATTACAATGGAACATCTTTGGCACACGTGCTGGGCTGCCCAGCATCCCAGGGAGTAGAGCACGAACGGTTGGCCTCTGCTCCCACAGCCAAAGAGCCAGGGCAAAAAACTGGAGCTGTTCCTCTTCTGCAGAATGTCAGCTTTGCAACAGTGCCATCCGCATTGCTGTTGCTCCTCGATTTCCCAACTCAAAGTCCATTACAATGGAACCTCTTTGGCACCCGTGCTCGGCTGCCCAGCATCCCAGGGAGTAGAGCACGAACGGTTGGCCTCTGCTCCCACAGCCAAAGAGCCAGGGCAAAAAACTGGAGCTGTGCCTCTTCTGCAGAAAGTCAGCATTGCAACGGTGCCATCCGCATTGCTGTCGCTCCTCCATTTCCCAACTCAAAGTCCATTACAATGGAACCTCTTTGGCACCCGTGCTGGGCTGCCCAGCATCCCAGGGAGTAGAGCACGAACGGTTGGCCTCTGCCCCCACAGCCGAAGAGCCAGGGCAAAAAACTTGAGCTGTGCCTCTTCTGCAGAAAGTCAGCTTTGCAACGGTGCCATCCGCATTGCTGTCGCTCCTCCATTTCCCAACTCAAAGTCCATTACAATGGAACCTCTTTGGCACCCGTGCTCGGCTGCCCAGCATCCCAGGGAGTAGAGCACGAACGGTTGGGCTCTCCTCCCACAGCCGAAGAGGCAGGGCAAAAAACTTGAGCTGTGCCTCTTCTGCAGAAAGTCAGCTTTGCAACGGTGCCATCCGCATTGCTGTTGCTCCTCTATTTCCCAACTCAAAGTCCATTACAATGGAACATCTTTGGCACCCGTGCTGGGCTGCCCAGCATCCCAGGGAGTAGAGCACGAACGGTTGGCCTCTGCTCCCACAGCCAAAGAGCCAGGGCAAAAAACTGGAGCTGTGCCTCTTCTGCAGAAAGTCAGCTTTGCAACGGTGCCATCCGCATTGCTGTCGCTCCTCCATTTCCCAACTCAAAGTCCATTACAATGGAACCTCTTTGGCACCCGTGCTCGGCTGCCCAGCATCCCAGGGAGTAGAGCACGTACGGTTGGCCTCTGCCCCCACAGCCGAAGAGCCAGGGCAAAAAACTTGAGCTGTGCCTCTTCTGCAGAAAGTCAGCTTTGCAACGGTGCCATCCGCATTGCTGTTGCTCCTCCATTTCCCAACTCAAAGTCCATTACAATGGAACATCTTTGGCACACGTGCCCGGCTGCCCAGCATCCCAGGGAGTAGAGCACGAACGGTTGGGCTCTGCTCCCACAGCCAAAGAGAAAGGGCAAAAAACTTGAGCTGTGCCTCTTCTGCAGAAAGTCAGCTTTGCAACGGTGCCATCCGCATTGCTGTTGCTCCTCGATTTCCCAACTCAAAGTCCATTACAATGGAAGCTCTCTGGCACACGTGCTCGGCTGCCCAGCATCCCAGGGAGTAGAGCATGAACGCTTGGCCTCTGCTCCCACAGTCGAAGAGCCAGGGCAAAAAACTGGAGCTGTGCCTCTTCTGCAGAAAGTCAGATTTGCAACAGTGCCATCCGCATTGCTGTCGCTCCTCGATTTCCCAACTCAAAGTCCATTACAATGGAACGTCTTTGGCACCCGTGCTGGGCTGCCCAGCATCCCAGGGAGTAGAGCACGAACGGTTGGCCTCTGCTCCCACAGCCGAAGAGCCAGGGCAAAAAACTGGAGCTGTGCCTCTTCTGCAGAGAGTCAGCTTTAAAACGGTGCCATCCGCATTGCTGTTGCTGCTCGATTTCCCAACTCAAAGTCCATTACAATGGAACCTCTTTGGCACCCGTGCTGGGCTGCCCAGCATGGCAGGAAGTAGAGCACGAACGGTTGGCCTCTGCTCCCACAGCCAAACAGCCAGGAAAAAAAACTGGAGCTGTTCCTCTTCTGCAGAATGTCAGCTTTGCAACGGTGCCATCCGCATTGCTGTTGCTCCTCGATTTCCCAACTCAAAGTCCCTTACAATGGAACCTCTTTGGCACCCGTGCTGGGCTGCCCAGCATCCCAGGCAGTAGAGCATGAACGGTTGGCCTCTGCTCCCACAGCCGAAGAGACAGGGAAAAAAACTTGAGCTCTGCCTCTTCTGCAGAAAGTCAGCTTTGCAACGGTGCCATCCGCATTGCTGTTGCTCCTCCATTTCCCAACTCAAAGTCCATTACAATGGAACCTCTTTGGCACCCGTGCTCGGCTGCCCAGCATCCCAGGGAGTAGAGCACGAATGGTTGGCCTCTGCTCCCACAGCCAAAGAGACAGGGCAAAAAACTTGAGCTGTGCCTCTTCTGCAGAAAGTCAGCTTTGCAACGGTGCCATTCGCATTGCTGTCGCTCCTCCATTTCCCAACTCAAAGTCCATATACAATGGAACCTCTTTGGCACACGTGCAGGGCTGCCCAGCATCCCTGGGAGTAGAGCACGAACGGTTGGCCTCTGCTCCCACAGCCGAAGAGGCAGGGCAAAAAACTTGAGCTGTGCCTCTTCTGCAGAAAGTCAGCTTTGCAACGGTGCCATCCGCATTGCTGTTGCTCCTCTATTTCCCAACTCAAAGTCCATTACAATGGAACATCTTTGGCACACGTGCTGGGCTGCCCAGCATCCCAGGGAGTAGAGCACGAACGGTTGGCCTCTGCTCCCACAGCCAAAGAGCCAGGGCAAAAAACTGGAGCTGTTCCTCTTCTGCAGAATGTCAGCTTTGCAACAGTGCCATCCGCATTGCTGTTGCTCCTCGATTTCCCAACTCAAAGTCCATTACAATGGAACCTCTTTGGCACCCGTGCTCGGCTGCCCAGCATCCCAGGGAGTAGAGCACGAACGGTTGGCCTCTGCTCCCACAGCCAAAGAGCCAGGGCAAAAAACTGGAGCTGTGCCTCTTCTGCAGAAAGTCAGCTTTGCAACGGTGCCATCCGCATTGCTGTCGCTCCTCCATTTCCCAACTCAAAGTCCATTACAATGGAACCTCTTTGGCACCCGTGCTGGGCTGCCCAGCATCCCAGGGAGTAGAGCACGAACGGTTGGCCTCTGCCCCCACAGACGAAGAGCCAGGGCAAAAAACTTGAGCTGTGCCTCTTCTGCAGAAAGTCAGCTTTGCAACGGTGCCATCCGCATTGCTGTCGCTCCTCCATTTCCCAACTCAAAGTCCATTACAATGGAACCTCTTTGGCACCCGTGCTCGGCTGCCCAGCATCCCAGGGAGTAGAGCACGAACGGTTGGGCTCTCCTCCCACAGCCGAAGAGGCAGGGCAAAAAACTTGAGCTGTGCCTCTTCTGCAGAAAGTCAGCTTTGCAACGGTGCCATCCGCATTGCTGTTGATCCTCTATTTCCCAACTCAAAGTCCATTACAATGGAACATCTTTGGCACCCGTGCTGGGCTGCCCAGCATCCCAGGGAGTAGAGCACGAACGGTTGGCCTCTGCTCCCACAGCCAAAGAGCCAGGGCAAAAAACTGGAGCTGTGCCTCTTCTGCAGAAAGTCAGCTTTGCAACGGTGCCATCCGCATTGCTGTCGCTCCTCCATTTCCCAACTCAAAGTCCATTACAATGGAACCTCTTTGGCACCCGTGCTGGGCTGCCCAGCATCCCAGGGAGTAGAGCACGTACGGTTGGCCTCTGCCCCCACAGCCGAAGAGCCAGGGCAAAAAACTTGAGCTGTGCCTCTTCTGCAGAAAGTCAGCTTTGCAACGGTGCCATCCGCATTGCTGTTGCTCCTCCATTTCCCAACTCAAAGTCCATTACAATGGAACATCTTTGGCACACGTGCCCGGCTGCCCAGCATCCCAGGGAGTAGAGCACGAACGGTTGGGCTCTGCTCCCACAGCCAAAGAGAAAGGGCAAAAAACTTGAGCTGTGCCTCTTCTGCAGAAAGTCAGCTTTGCAACTGTGCCATCCGCATTGCTGTTGCTCCTCGATTTCCCAACTCAAAGTCCATTACAATGGAAGCTCTCTGGCACACGTGCTCGGCTGCCCAGCATCCCAGGGAGTAGAGCATGAACGCTTGGCCTCTGCTCCCACAGTCGAAGAGCCAGGGCAAAAAACTGGAGCTGTGCCTCTTCTGCAGAAAGTCAGATTTGCAACAGTGCCATCCGCATTGCTGTCGCTCCTCGATTTCCCAACTCAAAGTCCATTACAATGGAACGTCTTTGGCACCCGTGCTGGGCTGCCCAGCATCCCAGGGAGTAGAGCACGAACGGTTGGCCTCTGCTCCCACAGCCGAAGAGCCAGGGCAAAAAACTGGAGCTGTGCCTCTTCTGCAGAGAGTCAGCTTTAAAACGGTGCCATCCGCATTGCTGTTGCTGCTCGATTTCCCAACTCAAAGTCCATTACAATGGAACCTCTTTGGCACCCGTGCTGGGCTGCCCAGCATGGCAGGAAGTAGAGCACGAACGGTTGGCCTCTGCTCCCACAGCCAAACAGCCAGGAAAAAAAACTGGAGCTGTTCCTCTTCTGCAGAATGTCAGCTTTGCAACGGTGCCATCCGCATTGCTGTTGCTCCTCGATTTCCCAACTCAAAGTCCATTACAATGGAACCTCTTTGGCACCCGTGCTCGGCTGCCCAGCATCCCAGGGAGTAGAGCACGAACGGTTGGCCTCTGCCCCCACAGCCGAAGAGCCAGGGCAAAAAACTGGAGCTGTGCCTCTTCTGCAGAAAGTCAGCTTTGCAACGGTGCCATCCGCATTGCTGTTGCTCCTCGATTTCCCAACTCAAAGTCCATTACAATGGAACATCTTTGGCACACGTGCCCGGCTGCCCAGCATCCCAGGGAGTAGAGCACGAACTGTTGTGCTCTGCTCCCACAGCCAAAGAGACAGGGCAAAAAACTTGAGCTGTGCCTCTTCTGCAGAAAGTCAGCTTTGCAACGGTGCCATTCGCATTGCTGTCGCTCCTTCATTTCCCAACTCAAAGTCCATTACAATGGAACCTCTTTGGCACCCGTGCTCGGCTGCACAGCATCCCAGGGAGTAGAGCACGAACGGTTGGCCTCTGCTCCCACAGCCAAAGAGCCAGGGCAAAAATCTTGAGCTGTGCCTCTTCTGCAGAAAGTCTGCTTTGCAACGGTGCCATCCGCATTGCTGTCGCTCCTCCATTTCCCAACTCAAAGTCCATTACAATGGAACCTCTTTGGCACCCGTGCTGGGCTGCCCAGCATCCCAGGGAGTAGAGCACGAACGGTTGGCCTCTGCTCCCACAGCCGAAGAGCCAGGGCAAAAAACTGGAGCTGTGCCTCTTCTGCAGAAAGTCAGCTTTGCAACGGTGCCATCCGCATTGCGGTCGCTCCTCCATTTCCCAACTCAAAGTCCATTACAATGGAACGTCTTTGGCACCCGTGCTCGGCTGCCCAGCATCCCAGGGAGTAGAGCACGAACGGTTGGCCTCTGCTCTCACAGCCAAAGAGACAGGACAAAAAACTTGAGCTGTGCCTCTTCTGCAGAAAGTCAGCTTTGCAACGGTGCCATCCGCATTGCTGTTGCTCCTCCATTTCCCAACTCAAAGTCCATTACAATGGAACCTCTTTGGCACCCGTGCTGGGCTGCCCAGCATCCCAGGGAGTAGAGCACGAATGGTTGGCCTCTGCTCCCACAGCCAAAGAGACAGGGCAAAAAACTTGAGCTGTGCCTCTTCTGCAGAAAGTCAGCTTTGCAACGGTGCCATTCGCATTGCTGTCGCTCCTCCATTTCCCAACTCAAAGTCCATATACAATGGAACCTCTTTGGCACACGTGCAGGGCTGCCCAGCATCCCAGGGAGTAGAGCACGAACGGTTGGCCTCTGCTCCCACAGCCGAAGAGGCAGGGCAAAAAACTTGAGCTGTGCCTCTTCTGCAGAAAGTCAGCTTTGCAACGGTGCCATCCGCATTGCTGTTGCTCCTCTATTTCCCAACTCAAAGTCCATTACAATGGAACCTCTTTGGCACCCGTGCTGGGCTGCCCAGCATCCCAGGGAGTAGAGCACGAACGGTTGGCCTCTGCTCCCACAGCCAAAGAGCCAGGAAAAAAAACTGGAGCTGTTCCTCTTCTGCAGAATGTCAGCTTTGCAACAGTGCCATCCGCATTGCTGTTGCTCCTCGATTTCCCAACTCAAAGTCCATTACAATGGAACCTCTTTGGCACCCGTGCTGGGCTGCCCAGCATCCCAGGGAGTAGAGCACGAACGGTTGGGCTCTCCTCCCACAGCCGAAGAGGCAGGGCAAAAAACTTGAGCTGTGCCTCTTCTGCAGAAAGTCAGCTTTGCAACGGTGCCATCCGCATTGCTGTCGCTCCTCCATTTCCCAACTCAAAGTCCATTACAATGGAACATCTTTGGCACCCGTGCTGGGCTGCCCAGCATCCCAGGGAGTAGAGCACGTACGGTTGGCCTCTGCCCCCACAGCCGAAGAGCCAGGGCAAAAAACTTGAGCTGTGCCTCTTCTGCAGAAAGTCAGCTTTGCAACGGTGCCATCCGCATTGCTGTTGCTCCTCCATTTCCCAACTCAAAGTCCATTACAATGGAACATCTTTGGCACACGTGCCCGGCTGCCCAGCATCCCAGGGAGTAGAGCACGAACGGTTGGGCTCTGCTCCCACAGCCAAAGAGAAAGGGCAAAAAACTTGAGCTGTGCCTCTTCTGCAGAAAGTCAGCTTTGCAACTGTGCCATCCGCATTGCTGTTGCTCCTCGATTTCCCAACTCAAAGTCCATTACAATGGAAGCTCTCTGGCACACGTGCTCGGCTGCCCAGCATCCCAGGGAGTAGAGCATGAACGCTTGGCCTCTGCTCCCACAGTCGAAGAGCCAGGGCAAAAAACTGGAGCTGTGCCTCTTCTGCAGAAAGTCAGATTTGCAACAGTGCCATCCGCATTGCTGTCGCTCCTCGATTTCCCAACTCAAAGTCCATTACAATGGAACGTCTTTGGCACCCGTGCTGGGCTGCCCAGCATCCCAGGGAGTAGAGCACGAACGGTTGGCCTCTGCTCCCACAGCCGAAGAGCCAGGGCAAAAAACTGGAGCTGTGCCTCTTCTGCAGAGAGTCAGCTTTAAAACGGTGCCATCCGCATTGCTGTTGCTGCTCGATTTCCCAACTCAAAGTCCATTACAATGGAACCTCTTTGGCACCCGTGCTGGGCTGCCCAGCATGGCAGGAAGTAGAGCACGAACGGTTGGCCTCTGCTCCCACAGCCAAACAGCCAGGAAAAAAAACTGGAGCTGTTCCTCTTCTGCAGAATGTCAGCTTTGCAACGGTGCCATCCGCATTGCTGTTGCTCCTCGATTTCCCAACTCAAAGTCCATTACAATGGAACCTCTTTGGCACCCGTGCTCGGCTGCCCAGCATCCCAGGGAGTAGAGCACGAACGGTTGGCCTCTGCCCCCACAGCCGAAGAGCCAGGGCAAAAAACTGGAGCTGTGCCTCTTCTGCAGAAAGTCAGCTTTGCAACGGTGCCATCCGCATTGCTGTTGCTCCTCGATTTCCCAACTCAAAGTCCATTACAATGGAACCTCTTTGGCACCCGTGCTGGGCTGCCCAGCATCCCAGGGAGTAGAGCACGAACGGTTGGCCTCTGCTCCCACAGCCAAAGAGCCAGGGCAAAAAACTGGAGCTGTGCCTCTTCTGCAGAAAGTCAGCTTTGCAACGGTGCCATCCGCAATGCTGTCGCTCCTCGATTTCCCAACTCAAAGTCCATTATAATGGAACCTCTTTGGCACCCGTGCTCGGCTGCCCAGCATCCCAGGGAGTAGAGCACGTACGGTTGGCCTCTGCCCCCACAGCCGAAGAGCCAGGGCAAAAAATTGAGCTGTGCCTCTTCTGCAGAAAGTCACCTTTGCAACGGTGCCATCCGCATTGCTGTTGCTCCTCGATTTCCCAACTCAAAGTCCATTACAATGGAACATCTTTGGCACACGTGCCCGGCTGCCCAGCATCCCAGGGAGTAGAGCACGAACTGTTGTGCTCTGCTCCCACAGCCAAAGAGACAGGGCAAAAAACTTGAGCTGTGCCTCTTCTGCAGAAAGTCAGCTTTGCAACGGTGCCATTCGCATTGCTGTCGCTCCTTCATTTCCCAACTCAAAGTCCATTACAATGGAACCTCTTTGGCACCCGTGCTCGGCTGCACAGCATCCCAGGGAGTAGAGCACGAACGGTTGGCCTCTGCTCCCACAGCCAAAGAGCCAGGGCAAAAATCTTGAGCTGTGCCTCTTCTGCAGAAAGTCTGCTTTGCAACGGTGCCATCCGCATTGCTGTCGCTCCTCCATTTCCCAACTCAAAGTCCATTACAATGGAACCTCTTTGGCACCCGTGCTGGGCTGCCCAGCATCCCAGGGAGTAGAGCACGAACGGTTGGCCTCTGCTCCCACAGCCGAAGAGCCAGGGCAAAAAACTGGAGCTGTGCCTCTTCTGCAGAAAGTCAGCTTTGCAACGGTGCCATCCGCATTGCTGTCGCTCCTCCATTTCCCAACTCAAAGTCCATTACAATGGAACGTCTTTGGCACCCGTGCTGGGCTGCCCAGCATCCCAGGGAGTAGAGCACGAACGGTTGGCCTCTGCTCTCACAGCCAAAGAGACAGGACAAAAAACTTGAGCTGTGCCTCTTCTGCAGAAAGTCAGCTTTGCAACTGTGCCATCCGCATTGCTGTTGCTCCTCGATTTCCCAACTCAAAGTCCATTACAATGGAACCTCTTTGGCACCCGTGCTGGGCTGCCCAGCATCCCAGGCAGTAGAGCATGAACGGTTGGCCTCTGCTCCCACAGCCGAAGAGACAGGGAAAAAAACTGGAGCTGTGCCTCTTCTGCAGAAAGTCAGCTTTGCAACGGTGCCATCCGCATTGCTGTTGCTCCTCTATTTCCCAACTCAAAGTCCATTACAATGGAACATCTTTGGCACCCGTGCTGGGCTGCCCAGCATCCCAGGGAGTAGAGCACGAACGGTTGGCCTCTGCTCCCACAGCCAAAGAGCCAGGAAAAAAAACTGGAGCTGTTCCTCTTCTGCAGAATGTCAGCTTTGCAACAGTGCCATCCGCATTGCTGTTGCTCCTCGATTTCCCAACTCAAAGTCCATTACAATGGAACCTCTTTGGCACCCGTGCTGGGCTGCCCAGCATCCCAGGGAGTAGAGCACGAACGGTTGGCCTCTGCTCCCACAGCCAAAGAGCCAGGGCAAAAAACTGGAGCTGTGCCTCTTCTGCAGAAAGTCAGCTTTGCAACGGTGCCATCCGCATTGCTGTCGCTCCTCCATTTCCCAACTCAAAGTCCATTACAATGGAACCTCTTTGGCACCCGTGCTGGGCTGCCCAGCATCCCAGGGAGTAGAGCACGTACGGTTGGCCTCTGCCCCCACAGCCGAAGAGCCAGGGCAAAAAACTTGAGCTGTGCCTCTTCTGCAGAAAGTCAGCTTTGCAACGGTGCCATCCGCATTGCTGTTGCTCCTCCATTTCCCAACTCAAAGTCCATTACAATGGAACCTCTTTGGCACCCGTGCTGGGCTGCCCAGCATCCCAGGGAGTAGAGCACGAACGGTTGGGCTCTCCTCCCACAGCCGAAGAGGCAGGGCAAAAAACTTGAGCTGTGCCTCTTCTGCAGAAAGTCAGCTTTGCAACGGTGCCATCCGCATTGCTGTTGCTCCTCTATTTCCCAACTCAAAGTCCATTACAATGGAACATCTTTGGCACCCGTGCTGGGCTGCCCAGCATCCCAGGGAGTAGAGCACGAACGGTTGGCCTCTGCTCCCACAGCCAAAGAGCCAGGGCAAAAAACTGGAGCTGTGCCTCTTCTGCAGAAAGTCAGCTTTGCAACGGTGCCATCCGCATTGCTGTCGCTCCTCGATTTCCCAACTCAAAGTCCATTACAATGGAACCTCTTTGGCACCCGTGCTCGGCTGCCCAGCATCCCAGGGAGTAGAGCACGTACGGTTGGCCTCTGCCCCCACAGCCGAAGAGCCAGGGCAAAAAACTTGAGCTGTGCCTCTTCTGCAGAAAGTCAGCTTTGCAACGGTGCCATCCGCATTGCTGTTGCTCCTCCATTTCCCAACTCAAAGTCCATTACAATGGAACATCTTTGGCACACGTGCCCGGCTGCCCAGCATCCCAGGGAGTAGAGCACGAACGGTTGGCCTCTGCTCCCACAGCCGAAGAGCCAGGGCAAAAAACTTGAGCTGTGCCTCTTCTGCAGAAAGTCAGCTTTGCAACGGTGCCATTCGCATTGCTGTCGCTCCTCGATTTCCCAACTCAAAGTCCATTACAATGGAACCTCTTTGGCACCCGTGCTGGGCTGCCCAGCATCCCAGGGAGTAGAGCACGAACGGTTGGCCTCTGCTCCCACAGCCAAAGAGCCAGGGCAAAAAACTGGAGCTGTGCCTCTTCTACAGAAAGTCAGCTTTGCAACGGTGCCATCCGCATTGCTGTCGCTCCTCGATTTCCCAACTCAAAGTCCATTACAATGGAACCTCTTTGGCACCCGTGCTGGGCTGCCCAGCATCCCAGGGAGTAGAGCACGAATGGTTGGCCTCTGCTCCCACAGCCAAAGAGACAGGGCAAAAAACTTGAATTGTGCCTCTTCTGCAGAAAGTCAGCTTTGCAACGGTGCCATTCGCATTGCTGTCGCTCCTCCATTTCCCAACTCAAAGTCCATTACAATGGAACCTCTTTGGCACCCGTGCTGGGCTGCCCAGCATCCCAGGGAGTAGAGCACGAACGGTTGGCCTCTGCCCCCACAGCCAAAGAGACAGGGCAAAAAGCTTGACCTGTGCCTCTTCTGCAGAAAGTCTGCTTTGCAACGGTGCCATCCGCATTGCTGTCGCTCTTCCATTTCCCAACTCAAAGTCCATTACAATGGAACCTCTTTGGCACCCGTGCTGGGCTGCCCAGCATCCCAGGCAGTAGAGCATGAACGGTTGGCCTCTGCTCCCACAGCCGAAGAGACAGGGAAAAAAACTGGAGCTCTGCCTCTTCTGCAGAAAGTCAGCTTTGCAACGGTGCCATCCGCATTGCTGTTGCTCCTCCATTTCCCAACTCAAAGTCCATTACAATGGAACCTCTTTGGCACCCGTGCTCGGCTGCCCAGCATCCCAGGGAGTAGAGCACGAATGGTTGGCCTCTGCTCCCACAGCCAAAGAGACAGGGCAAAAAACTTGAGCTGTGCCTCTTCTGCAGAAAGTCAGCTTTGCAACGGTGCCATTCGCATTGCTGTCGCTCCTCCATTTCCCAACTCAAAGTCCATATACAATGGAACCTCTTTGGCACCCGTGCTGGGCTGCCCAGCATCCCAGGGAGTAGAGCACGAACGGTTGGCCTCTGCTCCCACAGCCGAAGAGGCAGGGCAAAAAACTTGAGCTGTGCCTCTTCTGCAGAAAGTCAGCTTTGCAACGGTGCCATCCGCATTGCTGTTGCTCCTCTATTTCCCAACTCAAAGTCCATTACAATGGAACATCTTTGGCACACGTGCTGGGCTGCCCAGCATCCCAGGGAGTAGAGCACGAACGGTTGGCCTCTGCTCCCACAGCCAAAGAGCCAGGAAAAAAAACTGGAGCTGTTCCTCTTCTGCAGAAAGTCAGCTTTGCAACAGTGCCATCCGCATTGCTGTTGCTCCTCGATTTCCCAACTCAAAGTCCATTACAATGGAACCTCTTTGGCACCCGTGCTCGGCTGCCCAGCATCCCAGGGAGTAGAGCACGAACGGTTGGCCTCTGCTCCCACAGCCAAAGAGCCAGGGCAAAAAACTGGAGCTGTGCCTCTTCTGCAGAAAGTCAGCTTTGCAACGGTGCCATCCGCATTGCTGTCGCTCCTCCATTTCCCAACTCAAAGTCCATTACAATGGAACCTCTTTGGCACCCGTGCTGGGCTGCCCAGCATCCCAGGGAGTAGAGCACGTACGGTTGGCCTCTGCCCCCACAGCCGAAGAGCCAGGGCAAAAAACTTGAGCTGTGCCTCTTCTGCAGAAAGTCAGCTTTGCAACGGTGCCATCCGCATTGCTGTTGCTCCTCCATTTCCCAACTCAAAGTCCATTACAATGGAACCTCTTTGGCACCCGTGCTGGGCTGCCCAGCATCCCAGGGAGTAGAGCACGAACGGTTGGGCTCTCCTCCCACAGCCGAAGAGGCAGGGCAAAAAACTTGAGCTGTGCCTCTTCTGCAGAAAGTCAGCTTTGCAACGGTGCCATCCGCATTGCTGTTGCTCCTCTATTTCCCAACTCAAAGTCCATTACAATGGAACATCTTTGGCACCCGTGCTGGGCTGCCCAGCATCCCAGGGAGTAGAGCACGAACGGTTGGCCTCTGCTCCCACAGCCAAAGAGCCAGGGCAAAAAACTGGAGCTGTGCCTCTTCTGCAGAAAGTCAGCTTTGCAACGGTGCCATCCGCATTGCTGTCGCTCCTCGATTTCCCAACTCAAAGTCCATTACAATGGAACCTCTTTGGCACCCGTGCTCGGCTGCCCAGCATCCCAGGGAGTAGAGCACGTACGGTTGGCCTCTGCCCCCACAGCCGAAGAGCCAGGGCAAAAAACTTGAGCTGTGCCTCTTCTGCAGAAAGTCAGCTTTGCAACGGTGCCATCCGCATTGCTGTTGCTCCTCCATTTCCCAACTCAAAGTCCATTACAATGGAACATCTTTGGCACCCGTGCCCGGCTGCCCAGCATCCCAGGGAGTAGAGCACGAACGGTTGGGCTCTGCTCCCACAGCCAAAGAGAAAGGGCAAAAAACTTGAGCTGTGCCTCTTCTGCAGAAAGTCAGCTTTGCAACGGTGCCATTCGCATTGCTGTCGCTCCTCGATTTCCCAACTCAAAGTCCATTACAATGGAACCTCTTTGGCACCCGTGCTGGGCTGCCCAGCATCCCAGGGAGTAGAGCACGAACGGTTGGCCTCTGCTCCCACAGCCAAAGAGCCAGGGCAAAAAACTGGAGCTGTGCCTCTTCTACAGAAAGTCTGCTTTGCAACGGTGCCATCCGCATTGCTGTCGCTCCTCGATTTCCCAACTCAAAGTCCATTACAATGGAACCTCTTTGGCACCCGTGCCCGGCTGCCCAGCATCCCAGGGAGTAGAGCACGAATGGTTGGCCTCTGCTCCCACAGCCAAAGAGACAGGGCAAAAAACTTGAATTGTGCCTCTTCTGCAGAAAGTCAGCTTTGCAACGGTGCCATTCGCATTGCTGTCGCTCCTCCATTTCCCAACTCAAAGTCCATTACAATGGAACCTCTTTGGCACCCGTGCTCGGCTGCCCAGCATCCCAGGGAGTAGAGCACGAACGGTTGGCCTCTGCTCCCACAGCCAAAGAGACAGGGCAAAAAGCTTGACCTGTGCCTCTTCTGCAGAAAGTCTGCTTTGCAACGGTGCCATCCGCATTGCTGTCGCTCCTCGATTTCCCAACTCAAAGTCCATTACAATGGAACGTCTTTGGCACCCGTGCTGGGCTGCCCAGCATCCCAGGGAGTAGAGCACGAACGGTTGGCCTCTGCTCCCACAGCCGAAGAGCCAGGGCAAAAAACTTGAGCTGTGCCTCTTCTGCAGAGAGTCAGCTTTAAAACGGTGCCATCCGCATTGCTGTTGCTGCTCGATTTCCCAACTCAAAGTCCATTACAATGGAACCTCTTTGGCACCCGTGCTGGGCTGCCCAGCATGGCAGGAAGTAGAGCACGAACGGTTGGCCTCTGCTCCCACAGCCAAAGAGCCAGGGCAAAAAACTGGAGCTGTGCCTCTTCTGCAGAAAGTCAGCTTTGCAACGGTGACATCCACATTGTTGTCGCTCATCGATTTCCCAACTCAAAGTCCATTAAAATGGAATGTCTTTGGCACCCGTGCTGGGCTGCCCAGCATCCCAGGGAGTAGAGCACGAACGGTTGGCCTCTGCTCCCGCAGCCAAAGAGCCAGGGCAAAAAACTGGAGCTGTGCCTCTTCTGCAGAAAGTCAGCTTTGCAACGGTGCCATCCGCATTGCTGTCGCTCCTCGATTTCCCAACTCAAAGTCCATTACAATGGAACATCTTTGGCACCCGTGCCCGGCTGCCCAGCATCCCAGGAAGTAGAGCACGAACGGTTGGCCTCTGCTCCCACAGCCAAAGAGCCAGGGCAAAAAACTGGAGCTGTGCCTCTTCTGCAGAAAGTCAGCTTTGCAACGGTGCCATCCGCATTGCTGTCACTCCTCCATTTCAAAACTCAAAGTCCATTACAATGGAACGTCTTTGGCACCCGTGCTGGGCTGCCCAGCATCCCAGGGAGTAGAGCACGAACGATTGGCCTCTGCTCCCGCAGCCAAAGAGCCAGGGCAAAAAACTTGAACTGTGCCTCTTCTGCAGAAAGTCAGCTTTGCAACGGTGCCATCCGCATTGCTGTCGCTCCTCCATTTCCCAACTCAAAGTCCATTACAATGGAACCTCTTTGGCACCTGTGCTGGGCTGCCCAGCATCCCAGGGAGTAGAGCACGAACGGTTGGCCTCTGCTCCAACAGCCGAAGAGCCAGGGCAAAAAACTTGAGCTGTGCCTCTTCTGCAGAAAGTCAGCTTTGCAACGGTGCCATCCGCATTGCTGTCGCTTCTAGATTTCCCAACTCAAAGTCCATTACAATGGAACCTCTTTGGCACCCGTGCTGGGCTGCCCAGCATCCCAGGGAGTAGAGCACGAACGATTGGCCTCTGCTCCCACAGCCAAAGAGCCAGGGCAAAAAACTGGAGCTGTGCCTCTTCTGCAGAAAGTCAGCTTTGCAACGGTGCCATCCGCATTGCTGTCGCTCCTCCATTTCCCAACTCAAAGTCCATTACAATGGAACCTCTTTGGCACCCGTGGTGGGCTGCCCAGCATCCCAGGGAGTAGAGCACGAACGGTTGGCCTCTGCTCCAACAGCCGAAGAGCCAGGGCAAAAAACTTGAGCTGTGCCTCTTCTGCAGAAAGTCAGCTTTGCAACGGTGCCATCCGCATTGCTGTCGCTCCTCCATTTCCCAACTCAAAGTCCATTACAATGGAACGTCTTTGGCACCCGTGCTGGGCTGCCCAGCATCCCAGGGAGTAGAGCACGAACGGTTGGCCTCTGCTCCCACAGCCAAAGAGCCAGGGCAAAAAACTGGAGCTGTGCCTCTTCTGCAGAAAGTCAGCTTTGCAACGGTGCCATCCGCATTGCTGTCGCTCCTCCATTTCCCAACTCAAAGTCCATTACAATGGAACCTCTTTGGCACCCGTGCTGGGCTGCCCAGCATCCCAGGGAGTAGAGCACGAACGGTTGGCCTCTGCCCCCACAGCCGAAGAGCCAGGGCAAAAAACTGGAGCTGTGCCTCTTCTGCAGAAAGTCAGCTTTGCAACGGTGCCATCCGCATTGCTGTCGCTCCTCCATTTCCCAACTCAAAGTCCATTACAATGGAACCTCTTTGGCACCCGTGCTGGGCTGCCCAGCATCCCAGGGAGTAGAGCACGAACGGTTGGCCTCTGCTCCCACAGCCAAAGAGCCAGGGCAAAAAACTGGAGCTGTGCCTCTTCTGCAGAAAGTCAGCTTTGCAACGGTGCCATCCGCATTGCTGTCGCTCCTCGATTTCCCAACTCAAAGTCCATTACAATGGAACCTCTTTGGCACCCGTGCTCGGCTGCCCAGCATCCCAGGGAGTAGAGCACGAACGGTTGGCCTCTGCCCCCACAGCCGAAGAGCCAGGGCAAAAAACTGGAGCTGTGCCTCTTCTGCAGAAAGTCAGCTTTGCAACGGTGCCATCCGCATTGCTGTCGCTCCTCCATTTCAAAACTCAAAGTCCATTACAATGGAACGTCTTTGGCACCCGTGCTGGGCTGCCCAGCATCCCAGGGAGTAGAGCACGAACGGTTGGCCTCTGCTCCCACAGCCAAAGAGCCAGGGCAAAAAACTGGAGCTGTGCCTCTTCTGCAGAAAGTCAGCTTTGCAACGGTGCCATCCGCATTGCTGTCGCTCCTCGATTTCCCAACTCAAAGTCCATTACAATGGAACCTCTTTGGCACCCGTGCTCGGCTGCCCAGCATCCCAGGGAGTAGAGCATGAACGGTTGGCCTCTGCCCCCACAGCCGAAGAGCCAGGGCAAAAAACTTGAGCTGTGCCTCTTCTGCAGAAAGTCAGCTTTGCAACGGTGCCATCCGCATTGCTGTCGCTCCTCCATTTCCCAACTCAAAGTCCATTACAATGGAACCTCTTTGGCACCCGTGCTGGGCTGCCCAGCATCCCAGGGAGTAGAGCACGAACGGTTGGCCTCTGCCCCCACAGCCGAAGAGCCAGGGCAAAAAACTGGAGCTGTGCCTCTTCTGCAGAAAGTCAGCTTTGCAACGGTGCCATCCGCATTGCTGTCGCTCCTCCATTTCAAAACTCAAAGTCCATTACAATGGAACGTCTTTGGCACCCGTGCTGGGCTGCCCAGCATCCCAGGGAGTAGAGCACGAACGGTTGGCCTCTGCTCCCACAGCCAAAGAGCCAGGGCAAAAAACTGGAGCTGTGCCTCTTCTGCAGAAAGTCAGCTTTGCAACGGTGCCATCCGCATTGCTGTCGCTCCTCCATTTCCCAACTCAAAGTCCATTACAATGGAACCTCTTTGGCACCCGTGCTGGGCTGCCCAGCATCCCAGGGAGTAGAGCACGAACGGTTGGCCTCTGCCCCCACAGCCGAAGAGCCAGGGCAAAAAACTGGAGCTGTGCCTCTTCTGCAGAAAGTCAGCTTTGCAACGGTGCCATCCGCATTGCTGTCGCTCCTCCATTTCAAAACTCAAAGTCCATTACAATGGAACGTCTTTGGCACCCGTGCTGGGCTGCCCAGCATCCCAGGGAGTAGAGCACGAACGGTTGGCCTCTGCTCCCACAGCCAAAGAGCCAGGGCAAAAAACTGGAGCTGTGCCTCTTCTGCAGAAAGTCAGCTTTGCAACGGTGCCATCCGCATTGCTGTCGCTCCTCCATTTCCCAACTCAAAGTCCATTACAATGGAACCTCTTTGGCACCCGTGCTGGGCTGCCCAGCATCCCAGGGAGTAGAGCACGAACGGTTGGCCTCTGCTCACACAGCCAAAGAGCCAGGGCAAAAAACTGGAGCTGTGCCTCTTCTGCAGAAAGTCAGCTTTGCAACGGTGCCATCCGCATTGCTGTCGCTCCTCGATTTCCCAACTCAAAGTCCATTACAATGGAACCTCTTTGGCACCCGTGCTCGGCTGCCCAGCATCCCAGGGAGTAGAGCACGAACGGTTGGCCTCTGCTCCAACAGCCGAAGAGCCAGGGCAAAAAACTTGAGCTGTGCCTCTTCTGCAGAAAGTCAGCTTTGCAACGGTGCCATCCGCATTGCTGTCGCTCCTCCATTTCCCAACTCAAAGTCCATTACAATGGAACCTCTTTGGCACCCGTGCTGGGCTGCCCAGCATCCCAGGGAGTAGAGCACGAATGGTTGGCCTCTGCTCCCACAGCCAAAGAGCCAGGGCAAAAAACTTGAGCTGTGCCTCTTCTGCAGAAAGTCAGCTTTGCAACGGTGCCATCCGCATTGCTGTTGCTCCTCGATTTCCCAACTCAAAGTCCATTACAATGGAACCTCTTTGGCACCCGTGCTCGGCTGCCCAGCATCCCAGGGAGTAGAGCACGAACGGTTGGCCTCTGCTGCCACAGCCGAAGAGCCAGGGCAAAAAACTGGAGCTGTGCCTCTTCTGCAGAAAGTCAGCTTTGCAACGGTGCCATCCGCATTGCTGTCGCTCCTCCATTTCAAAACTCAAAGTCCATTACAATGGAACGTCTTTGGCACCCGTGCTGGGCTGCCCAGCATCCCAGGGAGTAGAGCACGAACGGTTGGCCTCTGCTCCCACAGCCAAAGAGCCAGGGCAAAAAACTGGAGCTGTGCCTCTTCTGCAGAAAGTCAGCTTTGCAACGGTGCCATCCGCATTGCTGTCGCTCCTCCATTTCCCAACTCAAAGTCCATTACAATGGAACCTCTTTGGCACCCGTGCTGGGCTGCCCAGCATCCCAGGGAGTAGAGCACGAACGGTTGGCCTCTGCCCCCACAGCCGAAGAGCCAGGGCAAAAAACTGGAGCTGTGCCTCTTCTGCAGAAAGTCAGCTTTGCAACGGTGCCATCCGCATTGCTGTCGCTCCTGCATTTAAAAACTCAAAGTCCATTACAATGGAACCTCTTTGGCACCCGTGCTGGGCTGCCCAGCATCCCAGGGAGTAGAGCACGAACGGTTGGCCTCTGCTCCCACAGCCAAAGAGCCAGGGCAAAAAACTGGAGCTGTGCCTCTTCTGCAGAAAGTCAGCTTTGCAACGGTGCCATCCGCATTGCTGTCGCTCCTCCATTTCCCAACTCAAAGTCCATTACAATGGAACCTCTTTGGCACCCGTGCTCGGCTGCCCAGCATCCCAGGGAGTAGAGCACGAACGGTTGGCCTCTGCTCCCAAAGCCAAAGAGCCAGGGCAAAAAACTTGACCTGTGCCTCTTCTGCAGAAAGTCAGCTTTGCAACGGTGCCATCCGCATTGCTGTCGCTCCTCCATTTCCCAACTCAAAGTCCATTACAAAGGAACCTCTTTGGCACCCGTGCTGGGCTGCCCAGCATCCCAGGGAGTAGAGCACGAACGGTTGGCCTCTGCTCCCACAGCCGAAGAGCCAGGGCAAAAAACTTGAGCTGTGCCTCTTCTGCAGAAAGTCTGCTTTGCAACGGTGCCATCCGCATTGCTGTCGCTCCTCCATTTCCCAACTCAAAGTCCATTACAATGGAACCTCTTTGGCACCCGTGCTGGGCTGCCCAGCATCCCAGGGAGCAGAGCACGAACGGTTGGCCTCTGCTCACACAGCCAAAGAGCCAGGGCAAAAAACTTGAGCTGTGCCTCTTCTGCAGAAAGTCAGCTTTGCAACGGTGCCATCCGCATTGCTGTCGCTCCTCCATTTCCCAACTCAAAGTCCATTACAATGGAACCTCTTTGGCACCCGTGCTGGGCTGCCCAGCATGGCAGGAAGTAGAGCACGAACGGTTGGCCTCTGCTCCCACAGCCAAAGAGCCAGGGCAAAAAACTGGAGCTGTGCCTCTTCTGCAGAAAGTCAACTTTGCAACGGTGCCATCCGCATTGCTGTTGCTCCTCCATTTCCCAACTCAAAGTCCATTACAATGGAACCTCTTTGGCACCCGTGCTGGGCTGCCCAGCATCCCAGGGAGTAGAGCATGAACGCTTGGCCTCTGCTCCAACAGCCGAAGAGCCAGGGCAAAAAGCTTGAGCTGTGCCTCTTCTGCAGAAAGTCTGCTTTGCAACGGTGCCATCCGCATTGCTGTCGCTCTTCCATTTCCCAACTCAAAGTCCATTACAAAGGAACGTCTTTGGCACCCGTGCTGGGCTGCCCAGCATCCCAGGGAGTAGAGCACGAACGGTTGGCCTCTGCTCCCACAGCCAAAGAGCCAGGGCAAAAAAATGGAGCTGTGCCTCTTCTGCAGAAAGTCAGCTTTGCAACGGTGCCATCCGCATTGCTGTCGCTCCTCGATTTCCCAACTCAAAGTCCATTACAATGGAACATCTTTGGCACCCGTGCTGGGCTGCCCAGCATCCCAGGGAGTAGAGCACGAACGGTTGGCCTCTGCTCCCACAGCCAAAGAGCCAGGGCAAAAAACTGGAGCTGTGCCTCTTCTGCAGAAAGTCAGCTTTGCAACGGTGCCATCCGCATTGCTGTCGCTCCTCCATTTCCCAACTCAAAGTCCATTACAATGGAACCTCTTTGGCACCCGTGCTCGGCTGCCCAGCATCCCAGGGAGTAGAGCACGAACGGTTGGCCTCTGCTCCCACAGCCGAAGAGCCAGGGCAAAAAGCTTGAGCTGTGCCTCTTCTGCAGAAAGTCTGCTTTGCAACGGTGCCATCCGCATTGCTGTCGCTCTTCCATTTCCCAACTCAATGTCCATTACAATGGAAACTCTCTGGCACCCGTGCTGGGCTGCCCAGCATCCCAGGGAGTAGAGCACGAACGGTTGGCCTCTGCTCCCACAGCCGAAGAGCCAGGGCAAAAAACTGGAGCTGTGCCTCTTCTGCAGAAAGTCAGCCTTAAAACGGTGCCATCCGCATTGCTGTTGCTGCTCGATTTCCCAACTCAAAGTCCATTACAATGGAACCTCTTTGGCACCCGTGCTCGGCTGCCCAGCATGGCAGGAATTAGAGCACGAACGGTTGGCCTCTGCTCCCACAGCCAAAGAGCCAGGGCAAAAAACTGGAGCTGTGCCTCTTCTGCAGAAAGTCAGCTTTGCAACGGTGCCATCCACATTGTTGTCGCTCATCGATTTCCCAACTCAAAGTCCATTAAAAAGGAATGTCTTTGGCACCCGTGCTGGGCTGCCCAGCATCCCAGGGAGTAGAGCATGAACGCTTGGCCTCTGCTCCAACAGCCGAAGAGCCAGGGCAAAAAGCTTGAGCTGTGCCTCTTCTGCAGAAAGTCTGCTTTGCAACGGTGCCATCCGCATTGCTGTCGCTCCTCCATTTCCCAACTGAAAGTCCATTACAATGGAACGTCTTTGGCACCCGTGCCCGGCTGCCCAGCATCCCAGGGAGTAGAGCACGAACGGTTGGCCTCTGCCCCCACAGCCGAAGAGCCAGGGCAAAAAACTGGAGCTGTGCCTCTTCTGCAGAAAGTCAGCTTTGCAACGGTGCCATCCGCATTGCTGTCGCTCCTCCATTTCAAAACTCAAAGTCCATTACAATGGAACCTCTTTGGCACCCGTGCTGGGCTGCCCAGCATCCCAGGGAGTAGAGCACGAACGGTTGGCCTCTGCTCCCACAGCCAAAGAGCCAGGGCAAAAAACTGGAGCTGTGCCTCTTCTGCAGAAAGTCAGCTTTGCAACGGTGCCATCCACATTGTTGTCGCTCATCGATTTCCCAACTCAAAGTCCATTACAATGGAACCTCTGTGGCACCCGTGCTGGGCTGCCCAGCATCCCAGGGAGTAGAGCACGAACGGTTGGCCTCTGCTCCCACAGCCAAAGAGCCAGGGCAAAAAACTTGAGCTGTGCCTCTTCTGCAGAAAGTCAGCTTTGCAACGGTGCCATCCGCATGGATGTCGCTCCTCGATTTCCCAACTCAAAGTCCATTACAATGGAACCTCTTTGGCACCCGTGCTGGGCTGCCCAGCATCCCAGGGAGTAGAGCACGAACGGTTGGCCTCTGCTCCCACAGCCAAAGAGCCAGGGCAAAAAACTGGAGCTGTGCCTCTTCTGCAGAAAGTCAGCTTTGCAACGGTGCCATCCACATTGTTGTCGCTCATCGATTTCCCAACTCAAAGTCCATTACAATGGAACCTCTGTGGCACCCGTGCTGGGCTGCCCAGCATCCCAGGGAGTAGAGCACGAACGGTTGGCCTCTGCTCCCACAGCCAAAGAGCCAGGGCAAAAAACTGGAGCTGTGCCTCTTCTGCAGAAAGTCAGCTTTGCAACGGTGCCATCCGCATTGCTGTCGCTCCTCGATTTCCCAACTCAAAGTCCATTACAACGGAACATCTTTGGCACCCGTGCTGGGCTGCCCAGCATCCCAGGGAGTAGAGCACGAACGGTTGGCCTCTGCCCCCACAGCCGAAGAGCCAGGGCAAAAAACTGGAGCTGTGCCTCTTCTGCAGAAAGTCAGCTTTGCAACGGTGCCATCCGCATTGCTGTCGCTCCTCCATTTCAAAACTCAAAGTCCATTACAATGGAACGTCTTTGGCACCCATGCTGGGCTGCCCAGCATCCCAGGGAGTAGAGCACGAACGATTGGCCTCTGCTCCCACAGCCAAAGAGCCAGGGCAAAAAACTGGAGCTGTGCCTCTTCTGCAGAAAGTCAGCTTTGCAACGGTGCCATCCGCATTGCTGTCGCTCCTCCATTTCCCAACTCAAAGTCCATTACAATGGAACCTCTTTGGCACCCGTGCTCGGCTGCCCAGCATCCCAGGGAGTAGAGCACGAACGGTTGGCCTCTGCTCCAACAGCCTAAGAGCCAGGGCAAAAAACTTGAGCTGTGCCTCTTCTGCAGAAAGTCAGCTTTGCAACGGTGCCATCCGCATTGCTGTCGCTCCTCCATTTCCCAACTCAAAGTCCATTACAATGGAACCTCTTTGGCACCCGTGCTGGGCTGCCCAGCATCCCAGGGAGTAGAGCACGAACGGTTGGCCTCTGCTCCCACAGCCAAAGAGCCAGGGCAAAAAACTGGAGCTGTGCCTCTTCTGCAGAAAGTCAGATTTGCAACGGTGCCATCCGCATTGCTGTTGCTCCTCCATTTCCCAACTCAAAGTCCATTACAATGGAACCTCTTTGGCACCCGTGCTCGGCTGCCCAGCATCCCAGGGAGTAGAGCACGAACGGTTGGCCTCTGCCCCCACAGCCGAAGAGCCAGGGCAAAAAACTGGAGCTGTGCCTCTTCTGCAGAAAGTCAGCTTTGCAACGGTGCCATCCGCATTGCTGTCGCTCCTCCATTTCAAAACTCAAAGTCCATTACAATGGAACGTCTTTGGCACCCGTGCTGGGCTGCCCAGCATCCCAGGGAGTAGAGCACGAACGGTTGGCCTCTGCTGCCACAGCCAAAGAGCCAGGGCAAAAAACTGGAGCTGTGCCTCTTCTGCAGAAAGTCAGCTTTGCAACGGTGCCATCCGCATTGCTGTCGCTCCTCCATTTCCCAACTCAAAGTCCATTACAATCGAACCTCTTTGGCACCCGTGCTGGGCTGCCCAGCATCCCAGGGAGTAGAGCACGAACGGTTGGCCTCTGCCCCCACAGCCGAAGAGCCAGGGCAAAAAACTGGAGCTGTGCCTCTTCTGCAGAAAGTCAGCTTTGCAACGGTGCCATCCGCATTGCTGTCGCTCCTCCATTTCAAAACTCAAAGTCCATTACAATGGAACGTCTTTGGCACCCGTGCTGGGCTGCCCAGCATCCCAGGGAGTAGAGCACGAACGGTTGGCCTCTGCTCCCACAGCCAAAGAGCCAGGGCAAAAAACTGGAGCTGTGCCTCTTCTGCAGAAAGTCAGCTTTGCAACGGTGCCATCCGCATTGCTGTCGCTCCTCGATTTCCCAACTCAAAGTCCATTACAATGGAACCTCTTTGGCACCCGTGCTCGGCTGCCCAGCATCCCAGGGAGTAGAGCACGAACGGTTGGCCTCTGCTCCCACAGCCGAAGAGCCAGGGCAAAAAACTTGAGCTGTGCCTCTTCTGCAGAAAGTCAGCTTTGCAACGGTGCCATCCGCATTGCTGTCGCTCCTCCATTTCCCAACTCAAAGTCCATTACAATGGAACCTCTTTGGCACCCGTGCTGGGCTGCCCAGCATCCCAGGGAGTAGAGCATGAACGGTTGGGCTCTGCTCCCACAGCCAAAGAGCCAGGGCAAAAAACTTGAGCTGTGCCTCTTCTGCAGAAAGTCAGCTTTGCAACGGTGCCATCCGCATTGCTGTCGCTCCTCCATTTCAAAACTCAAAGTCCATTACAATGGAACATCTTTGGCACACGTGCTGAGCTGCCCAGCATCCCAGGGAGTAGAGCACGAATGGTTGGCCTCTGCTCCCACAGCCAAAGAGCCAGGGCAAAAAACTGGAGCTGTGCCTCTTCTGCAGAAAGTCGACTTTGCAACGGTGACATCCGCATTGCTGTTGCTCCTCGATTTCCCAACTCAAAGTCCATTACAATGGAACCTCTTTGGCACACGTGCTGGGCTGCCCAGCATCCCAGGGAGTAGAGCATGAACGCTTGGCCTCTGCTCCAACAGCCGAAGAGCCAGGGCAAAAAGCTTGAGCTGTGCCTCTTCTGCAGAAAGTCTGCTTTGCAACGGTGCCATCCGCATTGCTGTCGCTCCTCCATTTCCCAACTCAAAGTCCATTACAATGGAACCTCTTTGGCACCCGTGCTGGGCTGCCCAGCATCCCAGGGAGTAGAGCACGAACGGTTGGCCTCTGCTCCCACAGCCAAAGAGCCAGGGCAAAAAACTTGAGCTGTGCCTCTTCTGCAGAAAGTCAGCTTTGCAACGGTGCCATCCGCATTGCTGTCGCTCCTCCATTTCCCAACTCAAAGTCCATTACAATGGAACGTCTTTGGCACCCGTGCTGGGCTGCCCAGCATCCCAGGGAGTAGAGCACGAACGGTTGGCCTCTGCCCCCACAGCCGAAGAGCCAGGGCAAAAAACTGGAGCTGTGCCTCTTCTGCAGAAAGTCAGCTTTGCAACGGTGCCATCCGCATTGCTGTCGCTCCTCCATTTCAAAACTCAAAGTCCATTACAATGGAACGTCTTTGGCACCCATGCTGGGCTGCCCAGCATCCCAGGGAGTAGAGCACGAACGGTTGGGCTCTGCTCCCACAGCCAAAGAGCCAGGGCAAAAAACTGGAGCTGTGCCTCTTCTGCAGAAAGTCAGCTTTGCAACGGTGCCATCCGCATTGCTGTCGCTCCTCGATTTCCCAACTCAAAGTCCATTACAATGGAACCTCTTTGGCACCCGTGCTCGGCTGCCCAGCATCCCAGGGAGTAGAGCACGAACATTTGGCCTCTGCTCCCACAGCCAAAGAGCCAGGGCAAAAAACTGGAGCTGTGCCTCTTCTGCAGAAAGTCAGCTTTGCAACGGTGCCATCCGCATTGCTGTCGCTCCTCCATTTCAAAACTCAAAGTCCATTACAATGGAACCTCTTTGGCACCAGTGCTGGGCTGCCCAGCATCCCAGGGAGTAGAGCACGAACGGTTGGCCTCTGCTCCCACAGCCAAAGAGCCAGGGCAAAAAACTGGAGCTGTGCCTCTTCTGCAGAAAGTCAGCTTTGCAACGGTGCCATCCGCATTGCTGTCGCTCCTCCGTTTCCCAACTCAAAGTCCATTACAATGGAACCTCTTTGGCACCCGTGCTGGGCTGCCCAGCATCCCAGGGAGTAGAGCACGAACGGTTGGCCTCTGCTCCAACAGCCAAAGAGCCAGGGCAAAAAACTTGAGCTGTGCCTCTTCTGGAGAAAGTCAGCTTTGCAACGGTGCCATCCGCATTGCTGTCGCTCCTCCATTTCCCAACTCAAAGTCCATTACAATGGAACGTCTTTGGCACCCGTGCTGGGCTGCCCAGCATCCCAGGGAGTAGAGCACGAATGGTTGGGCTCTGCTCCCACAGCCAAAGAGCCAGGGCAAAAAACTGGAGCTGTGCCTCTTCTGCAGAAAGTCAGCTTTGCAACGGTGCCATCCGCATTGCTGTCGCTCCTCCATTTCAAAACTCAAAGTCCATTACAATGGAACGTCTTTGGCACCCGTGCTCGGCTGCCCAGCATCCCAGGGAGTAGAGCACGAACGGTTGGCCTCTGCTCCAACTGCCAAAGAGCCAGGGCAAAAAACTTGAGCTGTGCCTCTTCTGCAGAAAGTCAGCTTTGCAACGGTGCCATTCGCATTGCTGTCGCTCCTCGATTTCCCAACTCAAAGTCCATTAAAATGGAACATCTTTGGCACCCGTGCCCGGCTGCCCAGCATCCCAGGGAGTAGAGCACGAACGGTTGGCCTCTGCCCCCACAGCCGAAGAGCCAGGGCAAAAAACTGGAGCTGTGCCTCTTCTGCAGAAAGTCAGCTTTGCAACGGTGCCATCCGCATTGCTGTCGCTCCTCCATTTCAAAACTCAAAGTCCATTACAATGGAACGTCTTTGGCACCCGTGCTCGGCTGCCCAGCATCCCAGGGAGTAGAGCACGAACGATTGGCCTCTGCTCCCACAGCCAAAGAGCCAGGGCAAAAAACTGGAGCTGTGCCTCTTCTACAGAAAGTCAGCTTTGCAACGGTGCCATCCGCATTGCTGTCGCTCCTCGATTTCCCAACTCAAAGTCCATTACAATGGAACCTCTTTGGCACCCGTGCTCGGCTGCCCAGCATCCCAGGAAGTAGAGCACGAACGGTTGGCCTCTGCTCCAACAGCCAAAGAGCCAGGGCAAAAAACTGGAGCTATGCCTCTTCTGCAGAAAGTCAGCTTTGCAACGGTGCCATCCGCATTGCTGTCGCTCCTCCATTTCCCAACTCAAAGTCCATTACAATGGAACCTCTTTGGCACCCGTGGTGGGCTGCCCAGCATCCCAGGGAGTAGAGCACGAACGGTTGGCCTCTGCTCCCACAGCCAAAGAGCCAGGGCAAAAAACTGGAGCTGTGCCTCTTCTGCAGAAAGTCAGCTTTGCAACGGTGCCATCCGCATTGCTGTTGCTCCTCCATTTCCCAACTCAAAGTCCATTACAATGGAACCTCTTTGGCACCCGTGCTCGGCTGCCCAGCATCCCAGGGAGTAGAGCACGAACGGTTGGCCTCTGCCCCCACAGCCGAAGAGCCAGGGCAAAAAACTGGAGCTGTGCCTCTTCTGCAGAAAGTCAGCTTTGCAACGGTGCCATCCGCATTGCTGTCGCTCCTCGATTTCCCAACTCAAAGTCCATTACAATGGAACGTCTTTGGCACCCGTGCTGGGCTGCCCAGCATCCCAGGGAGTAGAGCACGAACGGTTGGCCTCTGCTGCCACAGCCAAAGAGCCAGGGCAAAAAACTGGAGCTGTGCCTCTTCTGCAGAAAGTCAGCTTTGCAACGGTGCCATCCGCATTGCTGTCGCTCCTCGATTTCCCAACTCAAAGTCCATTACAATGGAACCTCTTTGGCACCCGTGCTGGGCTGCCCAGCATCCCAGGGAGTAGAGCACGAACGGTTGGCCTCTGCCCCCACAGCCGAAGAGCCAGGGCAAAAAACTTGAGCTGTGCCTCTTCTGCAGAAAGTCAGCTTTGCAACGGTGCCATCCGCATTGCTGTCGCTCCTCCATTTCAAAACTCAAAGTCCATTACAATGGAACGTCTTTGGCACACGTGCTGGGCTGCCCAGCATCCCAGGGAGTAGAGCACGAACGGTTGGCCTCTGCTCCCACAGCCAAAGAGCCAGGGCAAAAAACTGGAGCTGTGCCTCTTCTGCAGAAAGTCAACTTTGCAACGGTGACATCCGCATTGCTGTTGCTCCTCGATTTCCCAACTCAAAGTCCATTACAATGGAACCTCTTTGGCACACGTGCTGGGCTGCCCAGCATCCCAGGGAGTAGAGCATGAACGCTTGGCCTCTGCTCCAACAGCCGAAGAGCCAGGGCAAAAAGCTTGAGCTGTGCCTCTTCTGCAGAAAGTCTGCTTTGCAACGGTGCCATTCGCATTGCTGTCGCTCCTCCATTTCCCAACTCAAAGTCCATTACAATGGAACCTCTTTGGCACCCGTGCTCGGCTGCCCAGCATCCCAGGCAGTAGAGCACGAACGGTTGGCCTCTGCTCCCACAGCCAAAGAGCCAGGGCAAAAAACTGGAGCTGTGCCTCTTCTGCAGAAAGTCAGCTTTGCAACGGTGCCATCCGCATTGCTGTCGCTCCTCCATTTCCCAACTCAAAGTCCATTACAATGGAACCTCTTTGGCACCCGTGCTCGGCTGCCCAGCATGGCAGGAAGTAGAGCACGAACGGTTGGCCTCTGCTCCCACAGCCGAAGAGCCAGGGCAAAAAACTGGAGCTGTGCCTCTTCTGCAGAAAGTCAGCTTTGCAACGGTGCCATCCGCATTGCTGTCGCTCCTCCATTTCAAAACTCAAAGTCCATTACAATGGAACGTCTTTGGCACCCGTGCTGGGCTGCCCAGCATCCCAGGGAGTAGAGCACGAACGGTTGGGCTCTGCTCCCACAGCCAAAGAGCCAGGGCAAAAAACTGGAGCTGTGCCTCTTCTGCAGAAAGTCAGCTTTGCAACGGTGCCATCCGCATTGCTGTCGCTCCTCCATTTCCCAACTCAAAGTCCATTACAATGGAACCTCTTTGGCACCCGTGCTCGGCTGCCCAGCATCCCAGGGAGTAGAGCACGAACGGTTGGCCTCTGCCCCCACAGCCGAAGAGCCAGGGCAAAAAACTGGAGCTGTGCCTCTTCTGCAGAAAGTCAGCTTTGCAACGGTGCCATCCGCATTGCTGTCGCTCCTCCATTTCAAAACTCAAAGTCCATTACAATGGAACGTCTTTGGCACCCGTGCTGGGCTGCCCAGCATCCCAGGGAGTAGAGCACGAACGGTTGGGCTCTGCTCCCACAGCCAAAGAGCCAGGGCAAAAAACTGGAGCTGTGCCTCTTCTGCAGAAAGTCAGCTTTGCAACGGTGCCATCCGCATTGCTGTCGCTCCTCCATTTCCCAACTCAAAGTCCATTACAATGGAACCTCTTTGGCACCCGTGCTGGGCTGCCCAGCATCCCAGGGAGTAGAGCACGAACGGTTGGCCTCTGCTCCAACAGCCAAAGAGCCAGGGCAAAAAACTTGAGCTGTGCCTCTTCTGCAGAAAGTCAGCTTTGCAACGGTGCCATCCGCATTGCTGTCGCTCCTCCATTTCCCAACTCAAAGTCCATTACAATGGAACCTCTTTGGCACCCGTGCTGGGCTGCCCAGCATCCCAGGGAGTAGAGCACGAACGGTTGGCCTCTGCTCCCACAGCCAAAGAGCCAGGGCAAAAAACTGGAGCTGTGCCTCTTCTGCAGAAAGTCAGCTTTGCAACGGTGCCATCCGCATTGCTGTTGCTCCTCCATTTCCCAACTCAAAGTCCATTACAATGGAACGTCTTTGGCACCCGTGCTGGGCTGCCCAGCATGGCAGGAAGTAGAGCACGAACGGTTGGCCTCTGCTCCCACAGCCAAAGAGCCAGGGCAAAAAACTGGAGCTATGCCTCTTCTGCAGAAAGTCAGCTTTGCAACGGTGCCATCCGCATTGCTGTCGCTCCTCCATTTCCCAACTCAAAGTCCATTACAATGGAACCTCTTTGGCACCCGTGCTCGGCTGCCCAGCATCCCAGGGAGTAGAGCACGAACGGTTGGCCTCTGCTCCAACAGCCAAAGAGCCAGGGCAAAAAACTGGAGCTGTGCCTCTTCTGCAGAAAGTCAGCTTTGCAACGGTGCCATCCGCATTGCTGTCGCTCCTCGATTTCCCAACTCAAAGTCCATTACAATGGAACCTCTTTGGCACCCGTGCTCGGCTGCCCAGCATCCCAGGGAGTAGAGCACGAACGGTTGGCCTCTGCTGCCACAGCCAAAAAGCCAGGGCAAAAAACTTGAGCTGTGCCTCTTCTGCAGAAAGTCAGATTTGCAACAGTGCCATCCGCATTGCTGTCGCTCCTCGATTTCCCAACTCAAAGTCCATTACAATGGAACGTCTTTGGCACCCGTGCTGGGCTGCCGAGCATCCCAGGCAGTAGAGCACGAACAGTTGGCCTCTGCTCACACAGCCAAAGAGCCAGGGCAAAAAACTTGAGCTGTGCCTCTTCTGCAGAAAGTCAGCTTTGCAACGGTGCCATCCGCATTGCTGTTGCTGCTCGTTTTCCCAACTCAAAGTCTATTACAATGGAACCTCTTTGGCACACGTGCTGGGCTGCCCAGCATCCCAGGGAGTAGAGCACGAACGGTTGGCCTCTGCTCCCACAGCCAAAGAGCCAGGGAAAAAAACTGGAGCTGTTCCTCTTCTGCAGAATGTCAGCTTTGCAACGGTGCCATCCGCATTGCTGTCGCTCCTCCATTTCAAAACTCAAAGTCCATTACAATGGAACCTCTTTGGCACCCGTGCTGGGCTGCCCAGCATCCCAGGGAGTAGAGCACGAACGGTTGGCCTCTGCTCCCACAGCCAAAGAGCCAGGGCAAAAAACTGGAGCTGTGCCTCTTCTGCAGAAAGTCAGCTTTGCAACAGTGCCATCCGCATTGCTGTTGCTCCTCGATTTCCCAACTCAAAGTCCATTACAATGGAACCTCTTTGGCACCCGTGCTGGGCTGCCCAGCATCCCAGGGAGTAGAGCACGAACGGTTGGCCTCTGCTCCCACAGCCAAAGAGCTAGGGCAAAAAACTGGAGCTGTGCCTCTTCTGCAGAAAGTCAGCTTTGCAACGGTGCCATCCACATTGCTGTCGCTCCTCCATTTCCCAACTCAAAGTCCATTACAATGGAACCACTTTGGCACCCGTGCTGGGCTGCCCAGCATCCCAGGGAGTAGAGCACGAACGGTTGGCCTCTGCTGCCACAACCGAAGAGACAGTGCAAAAAACTTGAGCTGTGCCTCTTCTGCAGAAAGTCAGCTTTGCAACGGTGCCATCCGCATTGCTGTCGCTCCTCCATTTCCCAACTCAAAGTCCATTACAATGGAACCTCTTTGGCACCCGTGCTCGGCTGCCCAGCATCCCAGGGAGTAGAGCACGAACGGTTGGCCTCTGCTCCCACAGCCAAAGAGCCAGGGCAAAAAACTTGAGCTGTGCCTCTTCTGCAGAAAGTCAGCTTTGCAACGGTGCCATCCGCATTGCTGTCGCTCCTCCATTTCCCAACTCAAAGTCCATTACAATGGAACCTCTTTGGCACCCGTGCTGGGCTGCCCAGCATCCCAGGGAGTAGAGCACGAACGGTTGGCCTCTGCTCCCACAGCCAAAGAGCCAGGGCAAAAAACTTGAGCTGTGCCTCTTCTGCAGAAAGTCTGCTTTGCAACGGTGCCATCCGCATTGCTGTTGCTCCTCCATTTCCCAACTCAAAGTCCATTACAATGGAACCTCTTTGGCACCCGTGCTGGGCTGCCCAGCATCCCAGGGAGTAGAGCACGAACGGTTGGCCTCTGCTCCCACAGCCAAAGAGCCAGGGCAAAAAACTGGAGCTGTGCCTCTTCTGCAGAAAGTCAACTTTGCAACGGTGACATCCGCATTGCTGTTGCTCCTCGATTTCCCAACTCAAAGTCCATTACAATGGAACGTCTTTGGCACCCGTGCTGGGCTGCCCAGCATCCCAGGGAGTAGAGCACGAACGGTTGGCCTCTGCTCCAACAGCCGAAGAGCCAGGGCAAAAAGCTTGAGCTGAGCCTCTTCTGCAGAAAGTCTGCTTTGCAACGGTGCCATCCGCATTGCTGTCACTCCTCCATTTCCCAACTCAAAGTCCATTACAATGGAACCTCTTTGGCACCCGTGCTCGGCTGCCCAGCATCCCAGGGAGTAGTGCACGAACGGTTGGCCTCTGCTCCCACAGCCGAAGAGCCAGGGCAAAAAACTGGAGCTGTGCCTCTTCTGCAGAAGGTCAGCTTTGCAACGGTGCCATCCGCATTGCTGTCGCTCCTCGATTTCAAAACTCAAAGTCCATTACAATGGAACCTCTTTGGAACCTGTGCTGGGCTGCCCAGCATCCCAGGGAGTAGAGCACGAACGGTTGGCCTCTGCTCCCACAGCCAAAGAGCCAGGGCAAAAAACTGGAGCTGTGCCTCTTCTGCAGAAAGTCAGCTTTGCAACGGTGCCATCCGCATTGCTGTTGCTCCTCTATTTCCCAACTCAAAGTCCATTACAATGGAACCTCTTTGGCACCCGTGCTCGGCTGCCCAGCATCCCAGGGAGTAGAGCACGAATGGTTGGCCTCTGCTCCCACAGCCGAAGAGCCAGGGCAAAAAACTTGAGCTGTGCCTCTTCTGCAGAAAGTCAGCTTTGCAACGGTGCCATTCGCATTGCTGTCGCTCCTCCATTTCCCAACTCAAAGTCCATTACAAAGGAACCTCTTTGGCACACGTGCTCGGCTGCCCAGCATCCCAGGGAGTAGAGCACGAACGGTTGGCCTCTGCTCCCACAGCCGAAGAGCCAGGGCAAAAAGCTTGAGCTGAGCCTCTTCTGCAGAAAGTCTGCTTTGCAACGGTGCCATCCGCATTGCTGTCACTCCTCGATTTCGCAACTCAAAGTCCATTACAATGGAACCTCTTTGGCACCCGTGCTGGGCTGCCCAGCATCCCAGGGAGTAGAGCACGAACGGTTGGCCTCTGCCCCCACAGCCGAAGAGCCAGGGCAAAAAACTGGAGCTGTGCCTCTTCTGCAGAAAGTCAGCTTTGCAACGGTGCCATCCGCATTGCTGTCACTCCTCCATTTCAAAACTCAAAGTCCATTACAATGGAACGTCTTTGGCACCCGTGCTGGGCTGCCCAGCATCCCAGGGAGTAGAGCACGAACGGTTGGCCTCTGCTCCCACAGCCAAAGAGCCAGGGCAAAAAACTGGAGCTGTGCCTCTTCTGCAGAAAGTCAGCTTTGCAACGGTGCCATCCGCATTGCTGTCGCTCCTCGATTTCCCAACTCAAAGTTCATTACAATGGAACCTCTTTGGCACCCGTGCTCGGCTGCCCAGCATCCCAGGGAGTAGAGCACGAACTGTTGGCCTCTGCTGCCACAGCCGAAGAGCCAGGGCAAAAAACTGGAGCTGTGCCTCTTCTGCAGAAAGTCAGCTTTGCAACGGTGCCATCCGCATTGCTGTCGCTCCTCCATTTCCCAACTCAAAGTCCATTACAATGGAACCTCTTTGGCACCCGTGCTGGGCTGCCCAGCATCCCAGGGAGTAGAGCACGAACGGTTGGCCTCTGCTCCCACAGCCAAAGAGCCAGGGCAAAAAACTGGAGCTGTGCCTCTTCTGCAGAAAGTCAGCTTTGCAACGGTGCCATCCACATTGCTGTCGCTCCTCCATTTCCCAACTCAAAGTCCATTACAATTGAAACTCTTTGGCACACGTGCTGGGCTGCCCAGCATCCCAGGGAGTAGAGCACGAACGGTTGGCCTCTGCTCCCGCAGCCAAAGAGCCAGGGCAAAAAACTGGAGCTGTGCCTCTTCTGCAGAAAGTCAGCTTTGCAACGGTGCCATCCGCATTGCTGTCGCTCCTCCATTTCCCAACTCAAAGTCCATTACAATGGAACCTCTTTGGCACCCGTGCTTGGCTGCCCAGCATCCCAGGGAGTAGAGCACGAACGGTTGGCCTCTGCTCCCACTGCCGTTGAGCCAGGGCAAAAACTTGAGCTGTTCCTCTTCTGGAGAATGTCAGCTTTGCAACGGTGCTATCCGCATTGCTGTCGCTCCTCGATTTCAAAACTCAAAGTCCATTAAAATGGAACCTCTTTGGCACCCGTGCTCGGCTGCCCAGCATCCCAGGGAGTAGAGCACGAACGGTTGGCCTCTGCTCCCACAGCCAAAGAGGCAGGGCAAAAAACTTGAGCTGTGCCTCTTCTGCAGAAAGTCAGCTTTGCAACGGTGCCATCCGCATTGCTGTCGCTCCTCCATTTCCCAACTCAAAGTCCATTACAATGGAACCTCTTTGGCACCCGTGCTCGGCTGCCCAGCATCCCAGGGAGTAGAGCACGAACATTTGGCCTCTGCTCCCACAGCCAAAGAGCCAGGGCAAAAAACTGGAGCTGTGCCTCTTCTGCAGAAAGTCAGCTTTGCAACGGTGCCATCCGCATTTCTGTCGCTCCTCCATTTCCCAACTCAAAGTCCATATACTATGGAACCTCTTTGGCACCCGTGCTGGGCTGCCCAGCATCCCAGGGAGTAGAGCATGAACGGTTGGCCTCTGCTCCCACAGCCGAAGAGCCAGGGCAAAAAACTTGAGCTGTGCCTCTTCTGCAGAAAGTCAGCTTTGCAACGGTGCCATCCGCATTGCTGTCCCTCCTCCATTTCCCAACTCAAAGTCCATTACAAAGGAACCTCTTTGGCACCCGTGCTGGGCTGCCCAGCATCCCAGGGAGTAGAGCACGAACGGTTGGCCTCTGCTCCCACAGCCAAAGAGCCAGGGCAAAAAACTTGAGCTGTGCCTCTTCTGCAGAAAGTCAGCTTTGCAACGGTGCCATCCGCATTGCTGTCGCTCCTCCATTTCCCAACTCAAAGTCCATTACAATGGAACCTCTTTGGCACCCGTGCTGGGCTGCCCAGCATCCCAGGGAGTAGAGCACGAACATTTGGCCTCTGCTCCCACAGCCAAAGAGCCAGGGCAAAAAACTGGAGCTGTGCCTCTTCTGCAGAAAGTCAGCTTTGCAACGGTGCCATCCGCATTTCTGTCGCTCCTCCTTTTCCCAACTCAAAGTCCATATACTATGGAACCTCTTTGGCACACGTGCTCGGCTGCCCAGCATCCCAGGGAGTAGAGCATGAACGGTTGGCCTCTGCTCCCACAGCCGAAGAGCCAGGGCAAAAAACTGGAGCTGTGCCTCTTCTGCAGAAAGTCAGCTTTGCAACGGTGCCATCCGCATTGCTGTCGCTCCTCCATTTCCCAACTCAAAGTCCATTACAAAGGAACCTCTTTGGCACCCGTGCTGGGCTGCCCAGCATCCCAGGGAGTAGAGCACGAACGGTTGGCCTCTGCTCCCACAGCCAAAGAGCCAGGGCAAAAAACTGGAGCTGTGCCTCTTCTGCAGAAAGTCAGCTTTGCAACGGTGCCATCCGCATTTCTGTCGCTCCTCCATTTCCCAACTCAAAGTCCATTACAATGGAACGTCTTTGGCACCCGTGCTGGGCTGCCCAGCATCCCAGGGAGTAGAGCATGAACGCTTGGCCTCTGCTCCAACAGCCGAAGAGCCAGGGCAAAAAACTTGAGCTGTGCCTCTTCTGCAGAAAGTCAGATTTGCAACAGTTGCCATCCGCATTGCTGTCGCTCCTCGATTTCCCAACTCAAAGTCCATTACAATGGAACCTCTTTGGCACCCGTGCTGGGCTGCCCAGCATCCCAGGGAGTAGAGCACGAACGGTTGGCCTCTGCTCACACAGCCAAAGAGCCAGGGCAAAAAACTTGAGCTGTGCCTCTTCTGCAGAAAGTCAGCTTTAAAACGGTGCCATCCGCATTGCTGTTGCTGCTCGTTTTCCCAACTCAAAGTCCATTACAATGGAACCTCTTTGGCACCCGTGCTGGGCTGCCCAGCATGGCAGGAAGTAGAGCACGAACGGTTGGCCTCTGCCCCCACAGCCGAAGAGCCAGGGGAAAAAACTGGAGCTGTGCCTCTTCTGCAGAAAGTCAGCTTTGCAACGGTGCCATCCGCATTGCTGTCGCTCCTCCATTTCAAAACTCAAAGTCCATTACAATGGAACCTCTTTGGCACCCGTGCTGGGCTGCCCAGCATCCCAGGGAGTAGAGCACGAACGGTTGGCCTCTGCTCCCACAGCCAAACAGCCAGGGCAAAAAACTGGAGCTGTGCCTCTTCTGCAGAAAGTCAGCTTTGCAACGGTGCCATCCGCATTGCTGTCGCTCCTCCATTTCCCAACTCAAAGTCCATTACAATGGAACCTCTTTGGCACCCGTGCTCGGCTGCCCAGCATCCCAGGGAGTAGAGCACGTACGGTTGGACTCTGCCCCCACAGCCGAAGAGCCAGGGCAAAAAACTTGAGCTGTGCCTCTTCTGCAGAAAGTCAGCTTTAAAACGGTGCCATCCGCATTGCTGTTGCTCCTCGATTTCCCAACTCAAAGTCCATTACAATGGAACCTCTTTGGCACACGTGCTGGGCTGCCCAGCATCCCAGGGAGTAGAGCACGAACGGTTGTGCTCTGCTCCCACAGTCAAAGAGCCAGGGCAAAAAGCTTGAGCTGTGCCTCTTCTGCAGAAAGTCAGCTTTGCAACGGTGCCATCCGCATTGCTGTCGCTCCTCCATTTCCCAACTCAAAGTCCATTACAATGGAACCTCTTTGGCACCCGTGCTGGGCTGCCCAGCATCCCAGGGAGTAGAGCATGAACGGTTGGCCTCTGCTCCCACAGCCGAAGAGCCAGGGCAAAAAAGCTTGAGCTGTGCCTCTTCTGCAGAAAGTCTGCTTTGCAACGGTGCCATCCGCATTGCTGTCGCTCCTCCATTTCCCAACTCAAAGTCCATTACAATGGAACCTCTTTGGCACCCGTGCTCGGCTGCCCAGCATCCCAGGGAGTAGAGCACGAACGGTTGGCCTCTGCTCCCACAGCCAAAGAGACAGGGCAAAAAACTTGAGCTGTGCCTCTTCTGCAGAAAGTCAGCTTTGCAACGGTGCCATTCGCATTGCTGTCGCTCCTCCATTTCCCAACTCAAAGTCCATTACAAAGGAACCTCTTTGGCACCCGTGCTCGGCTGCCCAGCATCCCAGGGAGTAGAGCACGAACGGTTGGCCTCTGCTCCCACAGCCGAAGAGCCAGGGCAAAAAGCTTGAGCTGAGCCTCTTCTGCAGAAAGTCTGCTTTGCAACGGTGCCATCCGCATTGCTGTCACTCCTCCATTTCCCAACTCAAAGTCCATTACAATGGAACCTCTTTGGCACCCGTGCTCGGCTGCCCAGCATCCCAGGGAGTAGTGCACGAACGGTTGGCCTCTGCTCCCACAGCCAAAGAGCCAGGGCAAAAAACTTGAGCTGTGCCTCTTCTGCAGAAAGTCAGCTTTGCAACGGTGCCATCCGCATTGCTGTCGCTCCTCCATTTCCCAACTCAAAGTCCATTACAATGGAACGTCTTTGGCACCCGTGCTGGGCTGCCCAGCATCCCAGGGAGTAGAGCACGAACGGTTGGCCTCTGCTCCCACAGCCAAAGAGCCAGGGCAAAAAACTGGAGCTGTGCCTCTTCTGCAGAGAGTCAGCTTTGCAACGGTGCCATCCGCATTGCTGTTGCTCCTCCATTTCAAAACTCAAAGTCCATTACAATGGAACGTCTTTGGCACCCGTGCTGGGCTGCCCAGCATTCCAGGGAGTAGAGCACGAACGGTTGGGCTCTGCTCCCACAGCCAAAGAGCCAGGGCAAAAAACTGGAGCTGTGCCTCTTCTGCAGAAAGTCAGCTTTGCAACGGTGCCATCCGCATTGCTGTCGCTCCTCGATTTCCCAACTCAAAGTCCATTACAATGGAACCTCTTTGGCACCCGTGCTCGGCTGCCCAGCATCCCAGGGAGTAGAGCACGAACGGTTGGCCTCTGCTCTCATAGCCGAAGAGCCAGGGCAAAAAACTTGAGCTGTGCCTCTTCTGCAGAAAGTCAGCTTTGCAACGGTGCCATCCGCATTGCTGTTGCTCCTCGATTTCCCAACTCAAAGTCCATTACAATGGAACATCTTTGGCACCCGTGCTGGGCTGCCCAGCATCCCAGGGAGTAGAGCACGAACGGTTGTGCTCTGCTCCCACAGTCAAAGAGACAGGGCAAAAAAGCTTGAGCTGTGCCTCTTCTGCAGAAAGTCAGCTTTGCAACGGTGCCATCCGCATTGCTGTCGCTCCTCCATTTCCCAACTCAAAGTCCATTACAATGGAACCTCTTTGGCAACCGTGCTCGGCTGCCCAGCATCCCAGGGAGTAGAGCACGAACGGTTGGCCTCTGCTCCCACAGCCGAAGAGCCAGGGCAAAAAGCTTGAGCTGTGCCTCTTCTGCAGAAAGTCTGCTTTGCAACGGTGCCATCCGCATTGCTGTCGCTCCTCCATTTCCCAACTCAAAGTCCATTACAATGGAACGTCTTTGGCACCCGTGCTGGGCTGCCCAGCATCCCAGGGAGTAGAGCACGAACGGTTGGCCTCTGCCCCCACAGCCGAAGAGCCAGGGCAAAAAACTTGAGCTGTGCCTCTTCTGCAGAAAGTCAGCTTTGCAACGGTGCCATCCGCATTGCTGTCGCTCCTCGATTTCAAAACTCAAAGTCCATTAAAATGGAACCTCTTTGGCACCCGTGCTCGGCTGCCCAGCATCCCAGGGAGTAGAGCACGAACGGTTGGCCTCTGCTCCCACAGCCAAAGAGCCAGGGCAAAAAACTGGAGCTGTGCCTCTTCTGCAGAAAGTCAGCTTTGCAACGGTGCCATCCGCATTGCTGTCGCTCCTCCATTTCCCAACTCAAAGTCCATTACAATGGAACCTCTTTGGCACCCGTGCTCGGCTGCCCAGCATCCCAGGGAGTAGAGCACGAACGGTTGGCCTCTGCTCCCACAGCCAAAGAGCCAGGGCAATAAAAGCTTGAGCTGTGCCTCTTCTGCAGAAAGTCAGCTTTAAAACGGTGCCATCCGCATTGCTGTTGCTCCTCGATTTCCCAACTCAAAGTCCATTACAATGGAACCTCTTTGGCACCAGTGCTGGGCTGCCCAGCATCCCAGGGAGTAGAGCACGAACGGTTGGCCTCTGCTCCCACAGCCAAAGAGACAGAGCAAAAAACCGGAGCTGTGCCTCTTCTGCAGAAAGTCAGCTTTGCAACGGTGCCATCCGCATTGCTGTCGCTCCTCCATTTCCCAACTCAAAGTCCATTACAATGGAACCTCTTTGGCACCCGTGCTCGGCTGCCCAGCATCCCAGGGAGTAGAGCACGAACGGTTGGCCTCTGCTCCCACAGCCGAAGAGCCAGGGCAAAAAACTGGAGCTGTGCCTCTTGTGCAGAAAGTCAGATTTGCAACAGTGCCATCCGCATTGCTGTCGCTCCTCCATTTCCCAACTCAAAGTCCATTACAATGGAACCTCTTTGGCACCCGTGCTCGGCTGCCCAGCATCCCAGGGAGTAGAGCACGAATGGTTGGGCTCTGCTCCCACAGCCAAAGAGCCAGGGCAAAAAACTGGAGCTGTGCCTCTTCTGCAGAAAGTCAGCTTTGCAACGGTGCCATCCGCATTGCTGTCGCTCCTCCATTTCCCAACTCAAAGTCCATTACAAAGGAACCTCTTTGGCACCCGTGCTGGGCTGCCCAGCATCCCAGGGAGTAGAGCACGAACGGTTGGCCTCTGCTCCCACAGCCGAAGAGCCAGGGCAAAAAACTTGAGCTGTGCCTCTTCTGCAGAAAGTCAGCTTTGCAACGGTGCCATCCGCATTGCTGTCGCTCCTCCATTTCCCAACTCAAAGTCCATTACAATGGAACCTCTTTGGCACCCGTGCTCGGCTGCCCAGCATGGCAGGAAGTAGAGCACGAACGGTTGGCCTCTGCTCCCACAGCCAAAGAGCCAGGGCAAAAAACTGGAGCTGTGCCTCTTCTGCAGAAAGTCAGCTTTGCAACGGTGCCATCCGCATTTCTGTCGCTCCTCCATTTCCCAACTCAAAGTCCATTACAATGGAACCTCTTTGGCACCAGTGCTGGGCTGCCCAGCATCCCAGGGAGTGTAGCACGAACGGTTGGCCTCTGCTCCCACAGCCAAAGAGCCAGGGCAAAAAACTGGAGCTGGGCCTCTTCTGCAGAAAGTCAACTTTGCAACGGTGCCATCCGCATTGCTGTTGCTCCTCCATTTCCCAACTCAAAGTCCATTACAATGGAACGTCTTTGGCACACGTGCTGGGCTGCCCAGCATCCCAGGGAGTAGAGCATGAACGCTTGGCCTCTGCTCCAACAGCCGAAGAGCCAGGGCAAAAAACTTGAGCTGTGCCTCTTCTGCAGAAAGTCAGATTTGCAACAGTTGCCATCCGCATTGCTGTCGCTCCTCGATTTCCCAACTCAAAGTCCATTACAATGGAACGTCTTTGGCACCCGTGCTGGGCTGCCCAGCATCCCAGGGAGTAGAGCACGAATGGTTGGCCTCTGCTCACACAGCCAAAGAGCCAGGGCAAAAAACTTGAGCTGTGCCTCTTCTGCAGAAAGTCAGCTTTAAAACGGTGCCATCCGCATTGCTGTTGCTGCTCGTTTTCCCATCTCAAAGTCCATTACAATGGAACCTCTTTGGCACCCGTGCTGGGCTGCCCAGCATGGCAGGAAGTAGAGCACGAACGGTTGGCCTCTGCCCCCACAGCCGAAGAGCCAGGGCAAAAAACTGGAGCTGTGCCTCTTCTGCAGAAAGTCAGCTTTGCAACGGTGCCATCCGCATTGCTGTCGCTCCTCCATTTCCCAACTCAAAGTCCATTACAATGGAACCTCTTTGGCACCCGTGCTCGGCTGCCCAGCATCCCAGGGAGTAGAGCACGAACGGTTGGCCTCTGCTCTCACAGCCAAAGAGCCAGGGCAAAAAGCTTGAGCTGTTCCTCTTCTGGAGAATGTCAGCTTTGCAACGGTGCTATCCGCATTGCTGTCGCTCCTCGATTTCAAAACTCAAAGTCCATTAAAATGGAACCTCTTTGGCACCCGTACTCGGCTGCCCAGCATCCCAGGGAGTAGAGCACGAACGGTTGGCCTCTGCTCCCACAGCCAAAGAGCCAGGGCAAAAAACTTGAACTGTGCCTCTTCTGCAGAAAGTCAGCTTTGCAACGGTGCCATCCGCATTGCTGTCGCTCCTCCATTTCCCAACTCAAAGTCCATTACAATGGAACCTCTTTGGCACCCGTGCTCGGCTGCCCAGCATCCCAGGGAGTAGAGCACGAACGGTTGGCCTCTGCTCCCACAGCCAAAGAGCCAGGGCAATAAAAGCTTGAGCTGTGCCTCTTCTGCAGAAAGTCAGCTTTAAAACGGTGCCATCCGCATTGCTGTTGCTCCTCGATTTCCCAACTCAAAGTCCATTACAATGGAACCTCTTTGGCACCCGTGCTGGGCTGCCCAGCATCCCAGGGAGTAGAGCACGAACGGTTGGCCTCTGCTCCCACAGCCAAAGAGACAGAGCAAAAAACCGGAGCTGTGCCTCTTCTGCAGAAAGTCAGCTTTGCAACGGTGCCATCCGCATTGCTGTTGCTCCTCCATTTCCCAACTCAAAGTCCATTACAATGGAACCTCTTTGGCACCCGTGCTCGGCTGCCCAGCATCCCAGGGAGTAGAGCACGAACGGTTGGCCTCTGCTCCCACAGCCGAAGAGCCAGGGCAAAAAACTGGAGCTGTGCCTCTTCTGCAAAAAGTCAGATTTGCAACAGTGCCATCCGCATTGCTGTCGCTCCTCGATTTCCCAACTCAAAGTCCATTACAATGGAACCTCTTTGGCACCCGTGCTGGGCTGCCCAGCATCCCAGGGAGTAGAGCACGAATGGTTGGGCTCTGCTCCCACAGCCAAAGAGCCAGGGCAAAAAACTTGAGCTGTGCCTCTTCTGCAGAAAGTCAGCTTTGCAACGGTGCCATCCGCATTGCTGTTGCTCCTCCATTTCCCAACTCAAAGTCCATATACTATGGAACCTCTTTGGCACCCGTGCTGGGCTGCCCAGCATCCCAGGGAGTAGAGCATGAACGGTTGGCCTCTGCTCCCACTGCCGAAGAGCCAGGGCAAAAAACTTGAGCTGTGCCTCTTCTGCAGAAAGTCAGCTTTGCAACGGTGCCATCCGCATTGCTGTCGCTCCTCCATTTCCCAACTCAAAGTCCATTACAAAGGAACCTCTTTGGCACCCGTGCTGGGCTGCCCAGCATCCCAGGGAGTAGAGCACGAACGGTTGGCCTCTGCTCCCACAGCCGAAGGGCCAGGGCAAAAAACTTGAGCTGTGCCTCTTCTGCAGAAAGTCAGCTTTGCAACGGTGCCATCCGCATTGCTGTCGCTCCTCCATTTCCCAACTCAAAGTCCATTACAATGGAACCTCTTTGGCACCCGTGCTCGGCTGCCCAGCATCCCAGGGAGTGTAGCACGAACGGTTGGCCTCTGCTCCCACAGCCAAAGAGCCAGGGCAAAAAACTGGAGCTGGGCCTCTTCTGCAGAAAGTCAACTTTGCAACGGTGCCATCCGCATTGCTGTTGCTCCTCCATTTCCCAACTCAAAGTCCATTACAATGGAACGTCTTTGGCACACGTGCTGGGCTGCCCAGCATCCCAGGGAGTAGAGCATGAACGCTTGGCCTCTGCTCCAACAGCCGAAGAGCCAGGGCAAAAAACTGGAGCTGTGCCTCTTCTGCAGAAAGTCAGATTTGCAACAGTTGCCATCCGCATTGCTGTCGCTCCTCGATTTCACAACTCAAAGTCCATTACAATGGAACGTCTTTGGCACCCGTGCTGGGCTGCCCAGCATCCCAGGGAGTAGAGCACGAATGGTTGGCCTCTGCTCACACAGCCAAAGAGCCAGGGCAAAAAACTGGAGCTGTGCCTCTTCTGCAGAAAGTCAGCTTTAAAACGGTGCCATCCGCATTGCTGTTGCTGCTCGTTTTCCCAACTCAAAGTCCATTACAATGGAACCTCTTTGGCACCCGTGCTGGGCTGCCCAGCATGGCAGGAAGTAGAGCACGAACGATTGGCCTCTGCCCCCACAGCCGAAGAGCCAGGGCAAAAAACTGGAGCTGTGCCTCTTCTGCAGAAAGTCAGCTTTGCAACGGTGCCATCCGCATTGCTGTTGCTCCTCCATTTCCCAACTCAAAGTCCATTAAAATGGAACCTCTTTGGCACCCGTGCTGGGCTGCCCAGCATCCCAGGGAGTAGAGCACGTACGGTTGGCCTCTGCCCCCACAGCCGAAGAGCCAGGGCAAAAAACTTGAGCTGTGCCTCTTCTGCAGAAAGTCAGCTTTGCAACGGTGCCATCCGCATTGCTGTTGCTCCTCGATTTCCCAACTCAAAGTCCATTACAATGGAACATCTTTGGCACACGTGCCCGGCTGCCCAGCATCCCAGGGAGTAGAGCACGAACGGTTGGCCTCTGCTCCCACAGTCAAAGAGACAGGGCAAAAAAGCTTGAGCTGTGCCTCTTCTGCAGAAAGTCAGCTTTGCAACGGTGCCATCCGCATTGCTGTCGCTCCTCCATTTCCCAACTCAAAGTCCATTACAATGGAACCTCTTTGGCACCCGTGCTCGGCTGCCCAGCATCCCAGGGAGTAGAGCACGAACGGTTGGCCTCTGCTCCCACAGCCGAAGAGCCAGGCCAAAAAGCTTGAGCTGTGCCTCTTCTGCAGAAAGTCTGCTTTGCAACGGTGCCATCCGCATTGCTGTCGCTCCTCCATTTCCCAACTCAAAGTCCATTACAATGGAACCTCTTTGGCACCCGTGCTGGGCTGCCCAGCATCCCAGGGAGTAGAGCACGAACGGTTGGCCTCTGCTCCAACAGCCGAAGAGCCAGGGCAAAAAACTTGAGCTGTGCCTCTTCTGCAGAAAGTCAGCTTTGCAACGGTGCCATCCGCATTGCTGTCGCTCCTCGATTTCCCAACTCAAAGTCCATTACAATGGAACCTCTTTGGCACCCGTGCTGGGCTGCCCAGCATCCCAGGGAGTAGAGCACGAACGGTTGGCCTCTGCTCACACAGCCAAAGAGCCAGGGCAAAAAGCTTGAGCTGTGCCTCTTCTGCAGAAAGTCAGCTTTAAAACGGTGCCATCCGCATTGCTGTTGCTGCTCGTTTTCCCAACTCAAAGTCCATTACAATGGAACCTCTTTGGCACCCGTGCTGGGCTGCCCAGCATCCCAGGGAGTAGAGCACGAACGGTTGGCCTCTGCCCCCACAGCCGAAGAGCCAGGGCAAAAAACTTGAGCTGTGCCTCTTCTGCAGAAAGTCAGCTTTGCAACGGTGCCATCCGCATTGCTGTTGCTGCTCGTTTTCCCAACTCAAAGTCCATTACAATGGAACCTCTTTGGCACCCGTGCTGGGCTGCCCAGCATGGCAGGAAGTAGAGCACGAACGGTTGGCCTCTGCTCCCACAGCCAAAGAGCCAGGAAAAAAAACTGGAGCTGTTCCTCTTCTGCAGAATGTCAGCTTTGCAACGGTGCCATCCGCATTGCTGTTGCTCCTCCATTTCCCAACTCAAAGTCCATTACAATGGAACCTCTTTGGCACCCGTGCTCGGCTGCCCAGCATCCCAGGGAGTAGAGCACGAACGGTTGGCCTCTGCCTCCACAGCCGAAGAGCCAGGGCAAAAAACTTGAGCTGTGCCTCTTCTGCAGAAAGTCAGCTTTGCAACGGTGCCATCCGCATTGCTGTCGCTCCTCCATTTCAAAACTCAAAGTCCATTACAATGGAACCTCTTTGGCACCCGTGCTCGGCTGCCCAGCATCCCAGGGAGTAGAGCACGAACGGTTGGCCTCTGCTCCCACAGCCAAAGAGCCAGGGCAAAAAACTGGAGCTGTGCCTCTTCTGCAGAAAGTCAGCTTTGCAACGGTGCCATCCGCATTGCTGTCGCTCCTCGATTTCCCAACTCAAAGTCCATTACAATGGAACCTCTTTGGCACCCGTGCTGGGCTGCCCAGCATCCCAGGCAGTAGAGCACGTACGGTTGGGCTCTGCCCCCACAGCCAAAGAGCCAGGGCAAAAAACTTGAGCTGTGCCTGTTCTGCAGAAAGTCAGCTTTGCAACGGTGCCATCCGCATTGCTGTTGCTCCTCGATTTCCCAACTCAAAGTCCATTACAATGGAACGTCTTTGGCACCCGTGCTGGGCTGCCCAGCATCCCAGGGAGTAGAGCACGAACGGTTGGCCTCTGCTCCCACAGCCAAAGAGCCAGGGCAAAAAACTGGAGCTGTGCCTCTTCTGCAGAAAGTCAGCTTTGCAACGGTGCCATCCGCATTGCTGTCGCTCCTCCATTTCCCAACTCAAAGTCCATTACAATGGAACCTCTTTGGCACCCGTGCTGGGCTGCCCAGCATCCCAGGGAGTAGAGCATGAACGGTTGGCCTCTGCTCCCACAGCCAAAGAGTCAGGGCAAAAAAACTGGAGCTGTGCCTCTTCTGCAGAAGGTCAACTTTGCAACGGTGACATCCGCATTGCTGTTGCTCCTCGATTTCCCAACTCAAAGTCCATTACAATGGAACCTCTTTGGCACACGTGCTGGGCTGCCCAGCATCCCAGGGAGTAGAGCATGAACGCTTGGCCTCTGCTCCCACAGCCAAAGAGCCAGGGCAAAAAGCTTGAGCTGTGCCTCTTCTGCAGAAAGTCTGCTTTGCAGCGGTGCCATCCGCATTGCTGTCGCTCCTCGATTTCAAAACTCAAAGTCCATTACAATGGAACCTCTTTGGCACCCGTGCTGGGCTGCCCAGCATCCCAGGGAGTAGAGCACGAACGGTTGGCCTCTGCTCCCACAGCCAAAGAGCCAGGGCAAAAAACTGGAGCTGTGCCTCTTCTGCAGAAAGTCAGCTTTGCAACGGTGCCATCCGCATTGCTGTCGCTCCTCCATTTCCCAACTCAAAGTCCATTACAATGGAACCTCTTTGGCACCCGTGCTGGGCTGCCCAGCATCCCAGGCAGTAGAGCACGTACGGTTGGCCTCTGCCCCCACAGCCAAAGAGCCAGGGCAAAAAACTTGAGCTGTGCCTCTTCTGCAGAAAGTCAGCTTTGCAACGGTGCCATCCTCATTGCTGTTGCTCCTCGATTTCCCAACTCAAAGTCCATTACAATGGAACCTCTTTGGCACCCGTGCTCGGCTGCCCAGCATCCCAGGGAGTAGAGCACGAACGGTTGGCCTCTGCTCCCACAGCCAAAGAGCCAGGGCAAAAAACTTGAGCTGTGCCTCTTCTGCAGAAAGTCAGCTTTGCAACGGTGCCATCCGCATTGCTGTCGCTCCTCCATTTCCCAACTCAAAGTCCATTACAATGGAACCTCTTTGGCACCCGTGCTCGGCTGCCCAGCATCCCAGGGAGTAGAGCACGAACGGTTGGCCTCTGCTCCCACAGCCAAAGAGTCAGGGCAAAAAAACTGGAGCTGTGCCTCTTCTGCAGAAGGTCAACTTTGCAACGGTGACATCCGCATTGCTGTTGCTCCTCGATTTCCCAACTCAAAGTCCATTACAATGGAACCTCTTTGGCACACGTGCTGGGCTGCCCAGCATCCCAGGGAGTAGAGCATGAACGCTTGGCCTCTGCTGCCACAGCCGAAGAGCCAGGGCAAAAAGCTTGAGCTGTGCCTCTTCTGCAGAAAGTCTGCTTTGCAGCGGTGCCATCCGCATTGCTGTCGCTCCTCGATTTCAAAACTCAAAGTCCATTACAATGGAACCTCTTTGGCACCCGTGCTCGGCTGCCCAGCATCCCAGGGAGTAGAGCACGAACGGTTGGCCTCTGCTCCCACAGCCAAAGAGCCAGGGCAAAAAACTGGAGCTGTGCCTCTTCTGCAGAAAGTCAGCTTTGCAACGGTGCCATCCGCATTGCTGTCGCTCCTCCATTTCCCAACTCAAAGTCCATTACAATGGAACCTCTTTGGCACCCGTGCTCGGCTGCCCAGCATCCCAGGGAGTAGAGCACGAACGGTTGGCCTCTGCTCCCACAGCCGAAGAGCCAGGGCAAAAAACTGGAGCTGTGCCTCTTCTGCAGAAAGTCAGATTTGCAACAGTGCCATCCGCATTGCTGTCGCTCCTCGATTTCCCAACTCAAAGTCCATTACAATGGAACATCTTTGGCACCCGTGCTGGGCTGCCCAGCATCCCAGGGAGTAGAGCACGAACGGTTGGCCTCTGCTCCCACAGCCGAAGAGCCAGGGCAAAAAACTTGAGCTGTGCCTCTTCTGCAGAAAGTCAGCTTTGCAACGGTGCCATCCGCATTGCTGTTGCTGCTCGTTTTCCCAACTCAAAGTCCATTACAATGGAACCTCTTTGGCACCCGTGCTGGGCTGCCCAGCATGGCAGGAAGTAGAGCACGAACGGTTGGCCTCTGCTCCCGCAGCCAAAGAGCCAGGAAAAAAAACTGGAGCTGTTCCTCTTCTGCAGAATGTCAGATTTGCAACGGTGCCATCCGCATTGCTGTTGCTCCTCGATTTCCCAACTCAAAGTCCATTACAATGGAACCTCTTTGGCACCCGTGCTCGGCTGCCCAGCATCCCAGGGAGTAGAGCACGAACGGTTGGCCTCTGCTCCCACAGCCAAAGAGCCAGGGCAAAAAACTGGAGCTGTGCCTCTTCTGCAGAAAGTCAGCTTTGCAACGGTGCCATCCGCATTGCTGTCGCTCCTCCATTTCCCAACTCAAAGTCCATTACAATGGAACCTCTTTGGCACCCGTGCTCGGCTGCCCAGCATCCCAGGGAGTAGAGCATGAACGGTTGGCCTCTGCTCCCACAGCCAAAGAGTCAGGGCAAAAAAACTGGAGCTGTGCCTCTTCTGCAGAAGGTCAACTTTGCAACGGTGACATCCGCATTGCTGTTGCTCCTCGATTTCCCAACTCAAAGTCCATTACAATGGAACCTCTTTGGCACACGTGCTGGGCTGCCCAGCATCCCAGGGAGTAGAGCATGAACGCTTGGCCTCTGCTCCCACAGCCAAAGAGCCAGGGCAAAAAGCTTGAGCTGTGCCTCTTCTGCAGAAAGTCTGCTTTGCAGCGGTGCCATCCGCATTGCTGTCGCTCCTCGATTTCAAAACTCAAAGTCCATTACAATGGAACCTCTTTGGCACCCGTGCTGGGCTGCCCAGCATCCCAGGGAGTAGAGCACGAACGGTTGGGCTCTGCTCCCACAGCCAAAGAGCCAGGGCAAAAAACTGGAGCTGTGCCTCTTCTGCAGAAAGTCAGCTTTGCAACGGTGCCATCCGCATTGCTGTCGCTCCTCCATTTCCCAACTCAAAGTCCATTACAATGGAACCTCTTTGGCACCCGTGCTGGGCTGCCCAGCATCCCAGGCAGTAGAGCACGTACGGTTGGCCTCTGCCCCCACAGCCAAAGAGCCAGGGCAAAAAACTTGAGCTGTGCCTCTTCTGCAGAAAGTCAGCTTTGCAACGGTGCCATCCTCATTGCTGTTGCTCCTCGATTTCCCAACTCAAAGTCCATTACAATGGAACCTCTTTGGCACCCGTGCTCGGCGGCCCAGCATCCCAGGGAGTAGAGCACGAACGGTTGGCCTCTGCTCCCACAGCCAAAGAGACAGGGCAAAAAACTTGAGCTGTGCCTCTTCTGCAGAAAGTCAGCTTTGCAACGGTGCCATCCGCATTGCTGTCGCTCCTCCATTTCCCAACTCAAAGTCCATTACAATGGAACCTCTTTGGCACCCGTGCTGGGCTGCCCAGCATCCCAGGGAGTAGAGCACGAACGGTTGGCCTCTGCTCCCACAGCCAAAGAGTCAGGGAAAAAAAACTGGAGCTGTGCCTCTTCTGCAGAAGGTCAACTTTGCAACGGTGACATCCGCATTGCTGTTGCTCCTCCATTTCCCAACTCAAAGTCCATTACAATGGAACCTCTTTGGCACACGTGCTGGGCTGCCCAGCATCCCAGGGAGTAGAGCATGAACGCTTGGCCTCTGCTGCCACAGCCGAAGAGCCAGGGCAAAAAGCTTGAGCTGTGCCTCTTCTGCAGAAAGTCTGCTTTGCAGCGGTGCCATCCGCATTGCTGTCGCTCCTCGATTTCAAAACTCAAAATCCATTACAATGGAACCTCTTTGGCACCCGTGCTCGGCTGCCCAGCATCCCAGGGAGTAGAGCACGAACGGTTGGCCTCTGCTCCCACAGCCAAAGAGCCAGGGCAAAAAAATGGAGCTGTGCCTCTTCTGCAGAAAGTCAGCTTTGCAACGGTGCCATCCGCATTGCTGTCGCTCCTCCATTTCCCAACTCAAAGTCCATTACAATGGAACCTCTTTGGCACCCGTGCTGGGCTGCCCAGCATCCCAGTCAGTAGAGCACGTACGGTTGGCCTCTGCTCCCACAGCCGAAGAGCCAGGGCAAAAAACTTGAGCTGTGCCTGTTCTGCAGAAAGTCAGCTTTGCAATGGTGCCATCCGCATTGCTGTTGCTCCTCGATTTCCCAACTCAAAGTCCATTACAATGGAACCTCTTTGGCACCCGTGCTGGGCTGCCCAGCATCCCAGGGAGTAGAGCACGTACGGTTGGCCTCTGCCCCCACAGCCGAAGAGCCAGGGCAAAAAACTTGAGCTGTGCCTCTTCTGCAGAAAGTCAGCTTTGCAACGGTGCCATCCGCATTGCTGTCGCTCCTCCATTTCCCAACTCAAAGTCCATTACAATGGAACCTCTTTGGCACCCGTGCTGGGCTGCCCAGCATCCCAGGGAGTAGAGCACGAACGGTTGGCCTCTGCTCCCACAGCCGAAGAGCCAGGGCAAAAAACTTGAGCTGTGCCTCTTCTGCAGAAAGTCAGCTTTGCAACGGTGCCATCCGCATTGCTGTCGCTCCTCGATTTCAAAACTCAAAGTCCATTACAATGGAAACTCTTTGGCACCCGTGCTGGGCTGCCCAGCATCCCAGGGAGTAGAGCACGAACGGTTGGCCTCTGCTGCCACAGCCAAAAAGCCAGGGCAAAAAACTGGAGCTGTGCCTCTTCTGCAGAAAGTCAGCTTTGCAACGGTGCCATCCGCATTGCTGTTGCTCCTCGATTTCCCAACTCAAAGTCCATTACAATGGAACCTCTTTGGCACCCGTGCTGGGCTGCCCAGCATCCCAGGGAGTAGAGCACGTACGGTTGGCCTCTGCCCCCACAGCCGAAAAGCCAGGGCAAAAAACTGGAGCTGTGCCTCTTCTGCAGAAAGTCAGCTTTGCAACGGTGCCATCCGCATTGCTGTTGCTCCTCCATTTCCCAACTCAAAGTCCATTACAATGGAACATCTTTGGCACCCGTGCTGGGCTGCCCAGCATCCCAGGGAGTAGAGCACGAACGGTTGGCCTCTGCTCCCACAGCCAAAGAGCCAGGGCAAAAAACTGGAGCTGTGCCTCTTCTGCAGAAAGTCAGATTTGCAACAGTGCCATCCGCATTGCTGTCGCTCCTCGATTTCCCAACTCAAAGTCCATTACAATGGAACGTCTTTGGCACCCGTGCTGGGCTGCCCAGCATCCCAGGGAGTAGAGCACGAACGGTTGGCCTCTGCTCCCACAGCCAAAGAGCCAGGGCAAAAAACTTGAGCTGTGCCTCTTCTGCAGAAAGTCAGCTTTGCAACGGTGCCATCCGCATTGCTGTTGCTGCTCGTTTTCCCAACTCAAAGTCCATTACAATGGAACCTCTTTGGTACACGTGCTGGGTTGCCCAGCATGGCAGGAAGTAGAGCACGAACGGTTGGCCTCTGTTCCCGCAGCCAAAGAGCCAGGAAAAAAAACTGGAGGTGTTCCTCTTCTGCAGAATGTCAGCTTTGCAACGGTGCCATCCGCATTGCTGTTGCTCCTCTATTTCCCAACTCAAAGTCCATTACAATGGAACCTCTTTGGCACCCGTGCTCGGCTGCCCAGCATCCCAGGGAGTAGAGCACGAACGGTTGGCCTCTGCCCCCACAGCCGAAGAGCCAGGGCAAAAAACTGGAGCTGTGCCTCTTCTGCAGAAAGTCAGCTTTGCAACGGTGCCATCCGCATTGCTGTCGCTCCTCGATTTCCCAACTCAAAGTCCATTACAATGGAACCTCTTTGGCACCCGTGCTGGGCTGCCCAGCATCCCAGGGAGTAGAGCACGAACGGTTGGCCTCTGCTCCCACAGCCAAAGAGCCAGATCAAAAAACTGGAGCTGTGCCTCTTCTGCAGAAAGTCAGCTTTGCAACGGTGCCATCCGCATTGCTGTCGCTCCTCCATTTCCCAACTCAAAGTCCATTACAATGGAACCTCTTTGGCACCCGTGCTGGGCTGCCCAGCATGGCAGGCAGTAGAGCACGTACGGTTGGCCTCTGCCCCCACAGCCGAAGAGCCAGGGCAAAAAACTTGAGCTGTGCCTCTTCTGCAGAAAGTCAGCTTTGCAACGGTGCCATCCGCATTGCTGTCGCTCCTCCATTTCCCAACTCAAAGTCCATTACAATGGAACATCTTTGGCACACGTGCCCGGCTGCCCAGCATCCCAGGGAGTAGAGCACGAACGGTTGGCCTCTGCTCCCACAGCCAAAGAGCCAGGGCAAAAAACTTGAGCTGTGCCTCTTCTGCAGAAAGTCAGATTTGCAACAGTGCCATCTGCATTGCTGTTGCTCCTCCATTTCCCAACTCAAAGTCCATTACAATGGAACCTCTTTGGCACCCGTGCTGGGCTGCCCAGCATCCCAGGGAGTAGAGCACGAACGGTTGGGCTCTGCTCCCACAGCCAAAGAGACAGGGCAAAAAACTGGAGCTGTGCCTCTTCTGCAGAAAGTCAGCTTTGCAACGGTGCCATCCGCATTTCTGTCGCTCCTCCATTTCCCAACTCAAAGTCCATTACAATGGAACCTCTTTGGCACCCGTGCTGGGCTGCCCAGCATCCCAGGGAGTAGAGCACGAACGGTTGGCCTCTGCTCCCACAGCCAAAGAGCCAGGGCAAAAAACTGGAGCTGTGCCTCTTCTGCAGAAAGTCAGCTTTGCAACGGTGCCATCCGCATTGCTGTTGCTCCTCGATTTCCCAACTCAAAGTCCATTACAATCGAACCTCTTTGGCACCCGTGCTGGGCTGCCCAGCATCCCAGGGAGTAGAGCACGAACGGTTGGCCTCTGCTCCCACAGCCAAAGAGCCAGGGCAAAAAACTGGAGCTGTGCCTCTTCTGCAGAAAGTCAGCTTTGCAACGGTGCCATCCACATTGCTGTCGCTCCTCCATTTCCCAACTCAAAGTCCATTACAATTGAACCTCTTTGGCACACGTGCTGGGCTGCCCAGCATCCCAGGGAGTAGAGCACGAACGGTTGGCCTCTGCTCCCGCAGCCAAAGAGCCAGGGCAAAAAACTGGAGCTGTGCCTCTTCTGCAGAAAGTCAGCTTTGCAATGGTGCCATCCGCATTGCTGTCGCTCCTCCATTTCCCAACTCAAAGTCCATTACAATGGAACCTCTTTGGCACCCGTGCTCGGCTGCCCAGCATCCCAGGGAGTAGAGCACAAACGGTTGGCCTCTGCTCCCACAGCCGAAGGGCCAGGGCAAAAAACTGGAGCTGTGCCTCTTCTGCAGAAAGTCAGCTTTGCAACGGTGCCATCCGCATTGCTGTTGCTCCTCGATTTCTCAACTCAAAGTCCATTACAATGGAACCTCTTTGGCACCCGTGCTGGGCTGCCCAGCATGGCAGGAAGTAGAGCACAAAGGTTGGCCTCTGCTCCCACAGCCGAAGAGCCAGGGCAAAAAACTGGAGCTGTCCCTCTTCTGCAGAAAGTCAGCTTTGCAACGGTGCCATCCGCATTGCTGTCGCTCCTCCATTTCCCAACTCAAAGTCCATTACAATGGAACGTCTTTGGCACCCGTGCTGGGCTGCCCAGCATCCCAGGGAGTAGAGCACGAACGGTTGGCCTCTGCTCCCACAGCCGAAGAGCCAGGGCAAAAAACTGGAGCTGTGCCTCTTCTGCAGAAAGTCAGCTTTGCAACGGTGCCATCCGCATTGCTGTCGCTCCTCGATTTCCCAACTCAAAGTCCATTACAATGGAACCTCTTTGGCACCCGTGCTGGGCTGCCCAGCATCCCAGGGAGTAGAGCACGAACGGTTGGCCTCTGCTCCCACAGCCAAAGAGCCAGATCAAAAAACTGGAGCTGTGCCTCTTCTGCAGAAAGTCAGCTTTGCAACGGTGCCATCCGCATTGCTGTCGCTCCTCCATTTCCCAACTCAAAGTCCATTACAATGGAACCTCTTTGGCACCCGTGCTGGGCTGCCCAGCATGGCAGGCAGTAGAGCACGTACGGTTGGCCTCTGCCCCCACAGCCGAAGAGCCAGGGCAAAAAACTTGAGCTGTGCCTCTTCTGCAGAAAGTCAGCTTTGCAACGGTGCCATCCGCATTGCTGTTGCTCCTCCATTTCCCAACTCAAAGTCCATTACAATGGAACATCTTTGGCACACGTGCCCGGCTGCCCAGCATCCCAGGGAGTAGAGCACGAACGGTTGGCCTCTGCTCCCACAGCCAAAGAGCCAGGGCAAAAAACTTGAGCTGTGCCTCTTCTGCAGAAAGTCAGATTTGCAACAGTGCCATCTGCATTGCTGTTGCTCCTCCATTTCCCAACTCAAAGTCCATTACAATGGAACCTCTTTGGCACCCGTGCTGGGCTGCCCAGCATCCCAGGGAGTAGAGCACGAACGGTTGGGCTCTGCTCCCACAGCCAAAGAGACAGGGCAAAAAACTGGAGCTGTGCCTCTTCTGCAGAAAGTCAGCTTTGCAACGGTGCCATCCGCATTGCTGTCGCTCCTCCATTTCCCAACTCAAAGTCCATTACAATGGAACCTCTTTGGCACCCGTGCTGGGCTGCCCAGCATCCCAGGGAGTAGAGCACGAACGGTTGGCCTCTGCTCCCACAGCCAAAGAGCCAGGGCAAAAAACTGGAGCTGTGCCTCTTTTGCAGAAAGTCAGCTTTGCAACGGTGCCATCCGCATGGCTGTTGCTCCTCCATTTCCCAACTCAAAGTCCATTAAAATGGAATGTCTTTGGAACCCATGCTGGGCTGCCCAGCATCCCAGGGAGTAGAGCATGAACGGTTGGCCTCTGCTCCCACATCCGAAGAGGAAGGGCAAAAAGCTTGAGCTGTGCCTCTTCTGCAGAAAGTCTGCTTTGCAACGGTGCCATCCGCATTGCTGTCGCTCCTCGATTTCCCAACTCAAAGTCCATTACAATGGAACCTCTTTGGCACCCGTGCTCGGCTGCCCAGCATCCCAGGGAGTAGAGCATGAACGGTTGGCCTCTGCTCCCACAGCCAAAGAGCCAGGGCAAAAAACTTGAGCTGTGCCTCTTCTGCAGAAAGTCAGCTTTGCAACGGTGCCATCCGCATTGCTGTTGCTCCTCCATTTCCCAACTCAAAGTCCATATACTATGGAACCTCTTTGGCACCCGTGCTGGGCTGCCCAGCATCCCAGGGAGTAGAGCACGAACGGTTGGCCTCTGCTGCCACAGCCGAAGAGACAGGGCAAAAAACTTGAGCTGTGCCTCTTCTGCAGAAAGTCAACTTTGCAACAGTGCCATCCGCATTGCTGTTGCTCCTCGATTTCCCAACTCAAAGTCCATTACAATGGAACCTCTTTGGCACCCGTGCTGGGCTGCCCAGCATCCCAGGGAGTAGAGCACGAACGGTTGGCCTCTGCTCCCGCAGCCAAAGAGCCAGGGCAAAAAACTGGAGCTGTGCCTCTTCTGCAGAAAGTCAGCTTTGCAACGGTGCCATCCGCATTGCTGTCGCTCCTCCATTTCCCAACTCAAAGTCCATTACAATGGAACCTCTTTGGCACCCGTGCTCGGCTGCCCAGCATCCCAGGGAGTAGAGCACAAACGGCTGGCCTCTGCTCCCACAGCCGAAGAGCCAGGGCAAAAAACTGGAGCTGTGCCTCTTCTGCAGAAAGTCAGCTTTGCAACGGTGCCATCCGCATTGCTGTTGCTCCTCGATTTCCCAACTCAAAGTCCATTACAATGGAACGTCTTTGGCACCCGTGCTGGGCTGCCCAGCATCCCAGGGAGTAGAGCACGAACGGTTGGCCTCTGCTCCCACAGCCAAAGAGCCAGGGCAAAAAACTGGAGCTGTGCCTCTTCTGCAGAATGTCAGCTTTGCAACGGTGCCATCCGCATTGCTGTTGCTCCTCGATTTCCCAACTCAAAGTCCATTACAATGGAACCTCTTTGGCACCCGTGCTGGGCTGCCCAGCATCCCAGGGAGTAGAGCACGAACGGTTGGCCTCTGCTCCAACAGCCGAAGAGCCAGGGCAAAAAACTGGAGCTGTGCCTCTTCTGCAGAAAGTCAGCTTTGCAACGGTGCCATCCGCATTGCTGTTGCTCCTCGATTTCCCAACTCAAAGTCCATTACAATGGAACCTCTTTGGCACCCGTGCTCGGCTGCCCAGCATCCCAGGGAGTAGAGCACGTACGGTTGGCCTCTGCTCCCACAGCCAAAGAGCCAGGGCAAAAAACTGGAGCTGTGCCTCTTCTGCAGAAAGTCAGCTTTGCAACGGTGCCATCCGCATTGCTGTCGCTCCTCCATTTCCCAACTCAAAGTCCATTACAATGGAACATCTTTGGCACCCGTGCTGGGCTGCCCAGCATCCCAGGGAGTAGAGCACGAACGGTTGGCCTCTGCTCCCACAGCCAAAGAGCCAGGGAAAAAAACTGGAGCTGTGCCTCTTCTGCAGAAAGTCAGCTTTGCAACGGTGCCATCCGCATTGCTGTCGCTCCTCGATTTCAAAACTCAAAGTCCATTACAATGGAACCTCTTTGGCACCCGTGCTGGGCTGCCCAGCATCCCAGGGAGTAGAGCACGTACGGTTGGCCTCTGCCCCCACAGCCAAAGAGCCAGGGCAAAAAACTGGAGCTGTGCCTCTTCTGCAGAAAGTCAGCTTTGCAACGGTGCCATCCGCATTGCTGTTGCTCCTCGATTTCCCAACTCAAAGTCCATTACAATGGAACATCTTTGGCACCCGTGCTGGGCTGCCCAGCATCCCAGGGAGTAGAGCACGAACGGTTGGGCTCTGCTCCCACAGCCGAAGAGACAGGGCAAAAAACTTGAGCTGTGCCTCTTCTGCAGAAAGTCAGCTTTGCAACGGCGCCATTCGCATTGCTGTCTCTCCTCGATTTCCCAACTCAAAGTCCATTACAATGGAACCTCTTTGGCACCCGTGCTCGGCTGCCCAGCATCCCAGGGAGTAGAGCACGAACGGTAGGCCTCTGCTCCCACAGCCGAAGAGGCAGGGCAAAAAGCTTGAGCTGTGCCTCTTCTGCAGAAAGTCAGCTTTGCAACGGTGCCATCCGCATTGCTGTTGCTCCTCCATTTCCCAACTCAAAGTCCATTACAATGGAACGTCTTTGGCACCCGTGCTGGGCTGCCCAGCATCCCAGGGAGTAGAGCACGAACGGTTGGCCTCTGCTCCCACAGCCAAAGAGCCAGGGCAAAAAACTGGAGCTGTGCCTCTTCTGCAGAAAGTCAACTTTGCAACGGTGCCATCCGCATTGCTGTTGCTCCTCCATTTCCCAACTCAAAGTCCATTACAATGGAACCTCTTTGGCACACGTGCTGGGCTGCCCAGCATCCCAGGGAGTAGAGCATGAACGCTTGGCCTCTGCTCCAACAGCTGAAGAGCCAGGGCAAAAAGCTTGAGCTGTGCCTCTTCTGCAGAAAGTCTGCTTTGCAACGGTGCCATCCGCATTGCTGTCGCTCCTCGATTTCCCAACTCAAAGTCCATTACAATGGAACCTCTTTGGCACCCGTGCTCGGCTGCCCAGCATCCCAGGGAGTAGAGCACGTACGGTTGGCCTCTGCTCCCACAGCCAAAGAGCCAGGGCAAAAAACTGGAGCTGTGCCTCTTCTGCAGAAAGTCAGCTTTGCAACGGTGCCATCCGCATTGCTGTCGCTCCTCCATTTCCCAACTCAAAGTCCATTACAATGGAACATCTTTGGCACCCGTGCTGGGCTGCCCAGCATCCCAGGGAGTAGAGCACGAACGGTTGGCCTCTGCTCCCACAGCCAAAGAGCCAGGGCAAAAAACTGGAGCTGTGCCTCTTCTGCAGAAAGTCAGCTTTGCAACGGTGCCATCCACATTGCTGTCGCTCCTCGATTTCAAAACTCAAAGTCCATTACAATGGAACCTCTTTGGCACCCGTGCTCGGCTGCCCAGCATCCCAGGGAGTAGAGCACGTACGGTTGGCCTCTGCCCCCACAGCCAAAGAGCCAGGGCAAAAAACTGGAGCTGTGCCTCTTCTGCAGAAAGTCAGCTTTGCAACGGTGCCATCCGCATTGCTGTTGCTCCTCGATTTCCCAACTCAAAGTCCATTACAATGGAACATCTTTGGCACCCGTGCTGGGCTGCCCAGCATCCCAGGGAGTAGAGCACGAACGGTTGGGCTCTGCTCCCACAGCCGAAGAGACAGGGCAAAAAACTTGATCTGTGCCTCTTCTGCAGAAAGTCAGCTTTGCAACGGTGTCATCCGCATTGCTGTCGCTCCTCGATTTCCCAACTCAAAGTCCATTACAATGGAACCTCTTTGGCACCCGTGCTCGGCTGCCCAGCATCCCAGGGAGTAGAGCACGAACGGTTGGCCTCTGCTCCCACAGCCGAAGAGGCAGGGCAAAAAGCTTGAGCTGTGCCTCTTCTGCAGAAAGTCTGCTTTGCAACAGTGCCATCCGCATTGCTGTCGCTCCTCCATTTCCCAACTCAAAGTTCATTACAATGGAACCTCTTTGGCACCCGTGCTGGGCTGCCCAGCATCCCAGGGAGTAGAGCACGAACGGTTGGCCTCTGCTCCCACAGCCGAAGGGCCAGGGCAAATAACTGGAGCTGTGCCTCTTCTGCAGAAAGTCAGATTTGCAACAGTGCCATCCGCATTGCTGTCGCTCCTCCATTTCCCAACTCAAAGTCCATTACAATGGAACGTCTTTGGCACCCGTGCTGGGCTGCCCAGCATCCCAGGGAGTAGAGCACGAACGGTTGGCCTCTGCTCCCACAGCCAAAGAGCCAGGGCAAAAAACTGGAGCTGTGCCTCTTCTGCAGAAAGTCAACTTTGCAACGGTGCCATCCGCATTGCTGTTGCTCCTCGATTTCCCAACTCAAAGTCCATTACAATGGAACCTCTTTGGCACCCGTGCTGGGCTGCCCAGCATCCCAGGGAGTAGAGCATGAACGCTTGGCCTCTGCTCCAACAGCTGAAGAGCCAGGGCAAAAAGCTTGAGCTGTGCCTCTTCTGCAGAAAGTCAGCTTTGCAACGGTGCCATCCGCATTGCTGTCGCTCCTCGATTTCCCAACTCAAAATCCATTACAATGGAACGTCTTTGGCACCCGTGCTGGGCTGCCCAGCATCCCAGGGAGTAGAGCACGATCGGTTGGCCTCTGCTCCCACAGCTGAAGAGCCAGGGCAAAAAGCTTGAGCTGTGCCTCTTCTGCAGAAAGTCAGCTTTGCAACGGTGCCATCCGCATTGCTGTCGCTCCTCCATTTCCCAACTCAAAATCCATTACAATGGAACGTCTTTGGCACCCGTGCTGGGCTGCCCAGCATCCCAGGGAGTAGAGCACGAACGCTTGGCCTCTGCTCCCACAGCCGAAGAGGAAGGGCAAAAAGCTTGAGCTGTGCCTCTTCTGCAGAAAGTCTGCTTTGCAACGGTGCCATCCGCATTGCTGTCGCTCCTCCATTTCCCAACTCAAAGTCCATTACAATGGAACCTCTTTGGCACCCGTGCTGGGCTGCCCAGCATCCCAGGGAGTAGAGCACGAACGGTTGGCCTCTGCTCCCACAGCCAAAGAGCCAGGGCAAAAAACTGGAGCTGTGCCTCTTCTGCAGAAAGTCAGATTTGCAACGGTGCCATCCGCATTGCTGTCGCTCCTCCATTTCAAAACTCAAAGTCCATTACAATGGAACCTCTTTGGCACCCGTGCTGGGCTGCCCAGCATCCCAGGGAGTAGAGCACGAACGGTTGGCCTCTGCTCCCACAGCCAAAGAGCCAGGGCAAAAAACTTGAGCTGTGCCTCTTCTGCAGAAGGTCAGCTTTGCAACGGTGCCATCCGCATTGCTGTCGCTCCTCCATTTCCCAACTCAAAGTCCATTACAATGGAACCTCTTTGGCACCCGTGCTGGGCTGCCCAGCATCCCAGGGAGTAGAGCACGTACGGTTGGCCTCTGCCCCCACAGCCGAAGAGCCAGGGCAAAAAACTTGAGCTGTGCCTCTTCTGCAGAAAGTCAGCTTTGCAACGGTGCCATCCGCATTGCTGTTGCTCCTCTATTTCCCAACTCAAAGTCCATTACAATGGAACATCTTTGGCACACGTGCTCGGCTGCCCAGCATCCCAGGGAGTAGAGCACGAACGGTTGGCCTCTGCTCCCACAGCCGAAGAGCCAGGGCAAAAAACTGGAGCTGTGCCTCTTCTGCAGAAAGTCAGATTTGCAACAGTGCCATCCGCATTGCTGTCGCTCCTCCATTTCCCAACTCAAAGTCCATTACAATGGAACGTCTTTGGCACCCGTGCTGGGCTGCCCAGCATCCCAGGGAGTAGAGCACGTACGTTTGGCCTCTGCTCACACAGCCAAAGAGCCAGGGCAAAAAACTTGAGCTGTGCCTCTTCTGCAGAAAGTCAGCTTTAAAACGGTGCCATCCGCATTGCTGTTGCTGCTCGTTTTCCCATTTCAAAGTCCATTACAATGGAACATCTTTGGCACCCGTGCTCGGCTGCCCAGCATCCCAGGGAGTAGAGCACGAACGGTTGGCCTCTGCTCCCACAGCCAAAGAGCCAGGAAAAAAAACTGGAGCTGTTCCTCTTCTGCAGAAGGTCAGCTTTGCAACGGTGCCATCCGCATTGCTGTCGCTCCTCCATTTCCCAACTCAAAGTCCATTACAATGGAACCTCTTTGGCACCCGTGCTGGGCTGCCCAGCATCCCAGGGAGTAGAGCACGTACGGTTGGCCTCTGCCCCCACAGCCGAAGAGCCAGGGCAAAAAACTTGAGCTGTGCCTCTTCTGCAGAAAGTCAGCTTTGCAACGGTGCCATCCGCATTGCTGTTGCTCCTCTATTTCCCAACTCAAAGTCCATTACAATGGAACATCTTTGGCACACGTGCTCGGCTGCCCAGCATCCCAGGGAGTAGAGCACGAACGGTTGGCCTCTGCTCCCACAGCCGAAGAGCCAGGGCAAAAAACTGGAGCTGTGCCTCTTCTGCAGAAAGTCAGATTTGCAACAGTGCCATCCGCATTGCTGTCGCTCCTCCATTTCCCAACTCAAAGTCCATTACAATGGAACGTCTTTGGCACCCGTGCTGGGCTGCCCAGCATCCCAGGGAGTAGAGCACGTACGTTTGGCCTCTGCTCACACAGCCAAAGAGCCAGGGCAAAAAACTTGAGCTGTGCCTCTTCTGCAGAAAGTCAGCTTTAAAACGGTGCCATCCGCATTGCTGTTGCTGCTCGTTTTCCCATTTCAAAGTCCATTACAATGGAACATCTTTGGCACCCGTGCTCGGCTGCCCAGCATCCCAGGGAGTAGAGCACGTACGGTTGGCCTCTGCTCCCACAGCCAAAGAGCCAGGAAAAAAAACTGGAGCTGTTCCTCTTCTGCAGAATGTCAGCTTTGCAACGGTGCCATCCGCATTGCTGTTGCTCCTCGATTTCCCAACTCAAAGTCCATTACAATGGAACCTCTTTGGCACCCGTGCTCGGCTGCCCAGCATCCCAGGGAGTAGAGCACGAACGGTTGGCCTCTGCCCCCACAGCCGAAGAGCCAGGGTAAAAAACTGGAGCTGTGCCTCTTCTGCAGAAAGTCAGCTTTGCAACGGTGCCATCCGCATTGCTGTCGCTCCTCCATTTCCCAACTCAAAGTCCATTACAATGGAACCTCTTTGGCACCCGTGCTGGGCTGCCCAGCATCCCAGGGAGTAGAGCACGAACGGTTGGCCTCTGCTCCCACAGCCAAAGAGCCAGGGCAAAAAACTGGAGCTGTGCCTCTTCTGCAGAAAGTCAGCTTTGCAACGGTGCCATCCGCATTGCTGTCGCTCCTCGATTTCCCAACTCAAAGTCCATTACAATGGAACTTCTTGGGCACCCGTGCTCGGCTGCCCAGCATCCCAGGGAGTAGAGCACGTACGGTTGGCCTCTGCCCCCACAGCCGAAGAGCCAGGGCAAAAAACTTGAGCTGTGCCTCTTCTGCAGAAAGTCAGCTTTGCAACGGTGCCATTCGCATTGCTGTCGCTCCTCCATTTCCCAACTCAAAGTCCATTACAATGGAACCTCTTTGGCACCCGTGCTCGGCTGCCCAGCATCCCAGGGAGTAGAGCACGAACGGTTGGCCTCTGCTCCCACAGCCGAAGAGCCAGGGCAAAAAACTGGAGCTGTGCCTCTTCTGCAGAAAGTCAGATTTGCAACAGTGCCATCCGCATTGCTGTCGCTCATCGATTTCCCAACTCAAAGTCCATTACAATGGAACGTCTTTGGCACCCGTGCTGGGCTGCCCAGCATCCCAGGGAGTAGAGCACGAACGGTTGGCCTCTGCTCACACAGCCAAAGAGCCAGGGCAAAAAACTGGAGCTGTGCCTCTTCTGCAGAAAGTCAGCTTTAAAACGGTGCCATCCGCATTGCTGTTGCTGCTCGTTTTCCCAACTCAAAGTCCATTACAATGGAACCTCTTTGGCACCCGTGCTGGGCTGCCCAGCTACCCAGGGTGTAGAGCATGAACGGTTGGCCTCTGCTCCCACAGCCAAAGAGCCAGGAAAAAAAACTGGAGCTGTGCCTCTTCTGCAGAATGTCAGCTTTGCAACGGTGCCATCCGCATTGCTGTTGCTCCTCGATTTCCCAACTCAAAGTCCATTACAATGGAACCTCTTTGGCACCCGTGCTCGGCTGCCCAGCATCCCAGGGAGTAGAGCACGAACGGTTGGCCTCTGCTCCCACAGCCGAAGAGCCAGGGCAAAAAACTGGAGCTGTGCCTCTTCTGCAGAAAGTCAGCTTTGCAACGGTGCCATCCGCATTGCTGTCGCTCCTCCATTTCAAAACTCAAAGTCCATTACAATGGAACCTCTTTGGCACCCGTGCTGGGCTGCCCAGCATCCCAGGGAGTAGAGCACGAACGGTTGGCCTCTGCTCCCACAGCCAAAGAGCCAGGGCAAAAAACTTGAGCTGTGCCTCTTCTGCAGAAGGTCAACTTTGCAACGGTGCCATCCGCATTGCTGTCGCTCCTCCATTTCCCAACTCAAAGTCCATTACAATGGAACCTCTTTGGCACCCGTGCTCGGCTGCCCAGCATCCCAGGGAGTAGAGCACGTACGGTTGGCCTCTGCCCCCACAGCCGAAGAGCCAGGGCAAAAAACTTGAGCTGTGCCTCTTCTGCAGAAAGTCAGCTTTGCAACGGTGCCATCCGCATTGCTTTTGCTCCTCGATTTCCCAACTCAAAGTCCATTACAATGGAACATCTTTGGCACACGTGCCCGGCTGCCCAGCATCCCAGGGAGTAGAGCACGAACGGTTGGCCTCTGCTCCCACAGCCAAAGAGAGAGGGCAAAAAACTGGAGCTGTGCCTCTTCTGCAGAAAGTCAGCTTTGCAACGGTGCCATCCGCATTGCTGTCGCTCCTCCATTTCCCAACTCAAAGTCCATTACAATGGAACCTCTTTGGCACACGTGCTCGGCTGCCCAGCATCCCAGGGAGTAGAGCACGAACGGTTGGCCTCTGCTCCCACAGCCGAAGAGCCAGGGCAAAAAACTGGAGCTGTGCCTCTTCTGCAGAAAGTCAACTTTGCAACGGTGCCATCCGCATTGCTGTTGCTCCTCGATTTCCCAACTCAAAGTCCATTACAATGGAACCTCTTTGGCACACGTGCTGGGCTGCCCAGCATCCCAGGGAGTAGAGCATGAACGCTTGGCCTCCGCTCCAACAGCCGAAGAGCCAGGGCAAAAAGCTTGAGCTGTGCCTCTTCTGCAGAAAGTCAGTTTTGCAACGGTGCCATCCGCATTGCTGTCGCTCCTCGATTTCCCAACTCAAAGTCCATTAAAATGGAACCTCTTTGGCACCCGTGCTCGGCTGCCCAGCATCCCAGGGAGTAGAGCATGAACGGTTGGCCTCTGCTCCCACAGCCGAAGAGGAAGGGCAAAAAGCTTGAGCTGTGCCTCTTCTGCAGAAAGTCTGCTTTGCAACGGTGCCATCCGCATTGCTGTCGCTCCTCCATTTCCCAACTCAAAGTCCATTACAATGGAACGTCTTTGGCACCCGTGCTGGGCTGCCCAGCATCCCAGGGAGTAGAGCACGAACGGTTGGCCTCTGCTCCCACAGCCAAAGAGCCAGGGCAAAAAACTGGAGCTGTGCCTCTTCTGCAGAAAGTCAGCTTTGCAACGGTGCCATTCGCATTGCTGTCGCTCCTCCATTTCCCAACTCAAAGTCCATTACAATGGAACCTCTTTGGCACCCGTGCTGGGCTGCCCAGCATCCCAGGGAGTAGAGCACGAACGGTTGGCCTCTGCTCCCACAGCCGAAGAGCCAGGGCAAAAAACTGGAGCTGTGCCTCTTCTGCAGAAAGTCAGATTTGCAACAGTGCCATCCGCATTGCTGTCGCTCATCGATTTCCCAACTCAAAGTCCATTACAATGGAACGTCTTTGGCACCAGTGCTGGGCTGCCCAGCATCCCAGGGGGTAGAGCACGAACGGTTGGCCTCTGCTCACACAGCCAAAGAGCCAGGGCAAAAAACTTGAGTTGTGCCTCTTCTGCAGAAAGTCAGCTTTAAAACGGTGCCATCCGCATTGCTGTTGCTCCTCGATTTCCCAACTCAAAGTCCATTACAATGGAACCTCTTTGGCACCCGTGCTGGGCTGCCCAGCATGGCAGGAAGTAGAGCACGAACGGTTGGCCTCTGCTCCCACAGCCAAAGAGCCAGGAAAAAAAACTGGAGCTGTTCCTCTTCTGCAGAATGTCAGCTTTGCAACGGTGCCATCCGCATTGCTGTTGCTCCTCGATTTCCCAACTCAAAGTCCATTACAATGGAACCTCTTTGGCACCCGTGCTCGGCTGCCCAGCATCCCAGGGAGTAGAGCACGAACGGTTGGCCTCTGCTCCCACAGCCGAAGAGCCAGGGCAAAAAACTGGAGCTGTGCCTCTTCTGCAGAAAGTCAGCTTTGCAACGGTGCCATCCGCATTGCTGTCGCTCCTCCATTTCAAAACTCAAAGTCCATTACAATGGAACCTCTTTGGCACCCGTGCTTGGCTGCCCAGCATCCCAGGGAGTAGAGCACGAACGGTTGGCCTCTGCTCCCACAGCCAAAGAGCCAGGGCAAAAAACTGGAGCTGTGCCTCTTCTGCAGAAGGTCAACTTTGCAACGGTGCCATCCGCATTGCTGTCGCTCCTCCATTTCCCAACTCAAAGTCCATTACAATGGAACCTCTTTGGCACCCGTGCTCGGCTGCCCAGCATCCCAGGCAGTAGAGCACGTACGGTTGGCCTCTGCCCCCACAGCCGAAGAGCCAGGGCAAAAAACTGGAGCTGTGCCTCTTCTGCAGAAAGTCAGCTTTGCAACGGTGCCATCCGCATTGCTGTTGCTCCTCGATTTCCCAACTCAAAGTCCATTACAATGGAACCTCTTTGGCACCCGTGCTGGGCTGCCCAGCATCCCAGGGAGTAGAGCACGAACGGTTGGGCTCTGCTCCCACAGCCAAAGAGACAGGGCAAAAAACTTGAGCTGTGCCTCTTCTGCAGAAAGTCAGCTTTGCAACGGTGCCATTCGCATTGCTGTCGCTCCTCCATTTCCCAACTCAAAGTCCATTACAATGGAACCTCTTTGGCACCCGTGCTCGGCTGCCCAGCATCCCAGGGAGTAGAGCACGAACGGTTGGCCTCTGCTCCCACAGCCAAAGAGCCAGGGCAAAAAACTTGAGCTGTGCCTCTTCTGCAGAAAGTCAGCTTTGCAACGGTGCCATCCGCATTGCTGTTGCTCCTCCATTTCCCAACTCAAAGTCCATTACAATGGAACCTCTTTGGCACCCGTGCTGGGCTGCCCAGCATCCCAGGGAGTAGAGCACGAACGATTGGCCTCTGCTCCCACAGCCGAAGAGCCAGGGCAAAAAACTTGAGCTGTGCCTCTTCTGCAGAAAGTCAGCTTTGCAACGGTGCCATCCGCATTGCTGTCGCTCCTCCATTTCAAAACTCAAAGTCCATTACAATGGAACCTCTTTGGCACCCGTGCTGGGCTGCCCAGCATCCCAGGGAGTAGAGCACGAACGGTTGGCCTCTGCTGCCACAGCCAAAAAGCCAGGGCAAAAAACTGGAGCTGTGCCTCTTCTGCAGAAAGTCAGCTTTGCAACGGTGCCATCCACATTGCTGTCGCTCCTCGATTTCCCAACTCAAAGTCCATTACAATGGAACCTCTTTGGCACCCGTGCTGGGCTGCCCAGCATCCCAGAGAGTAGAGCACGTACGGTTGGCCTCTACCCCCACAGCCGAAGAGCCAGGGCAAAAAACTGGAGCTGTGCCTCTTCTGCAGAAAGTCAGCTTTGCAACGGTGTCTTCCGCATTGCTGTCGCTCCTCGATTTCAAAACTCAAAGTCCATTACAATGGAACCTCTTTGGCACCCGTGCTGGGCTGCCCAGCATCCCAGGGAGTAGAGCGTGAACGGTTGGCCTCTGCTGCCACAGCCAAAGAGCCAGGGCAAAAAACTTGAGCTGTGCCTCTTCTGCAGAAAGTCAGCTTTGCAACGGTGCCATCCGCATTGCTGTCGCTCCTCGATTTCCCAACTCAAAGTCCATTACAATCGAACCTCTTTGGCACCCGTGCTCGGCTGCCCAGCATCCCAGGGAGTAGAGCACGAACGGTTGGCCTCTGCTCCCACAGCCGAAGAGCCAGGGCAATAAACTTGAGCTGTGTCTCTTCTGCAGAAAGTCAGCTTTGCAACGGTACCATCCGCATTGCTGTTGCTCCTCGATTTCCCAACTCAAAGTCCATTACAATGGAACATCTTTGGCACACGTGCCCGGCTGCCCAGCATCCCAGGGAGTAGAGCACGAACGGTTGGCCTCTGCTCCCACAGCCAAAGAGCCAGGGCAAAAAACTGGAGCTGTGCCTCTTCTGCAGAAAGTCAGCTTTGCAACGGTGCCATTCGCATTGCTGTCGCTCCTCCATTTCCCAACTCAAAGTCCATTACAATGGAACCTCTTTGGCACCCGTGCCCGGCTGCCCAGCATCCCAGGGAGTAGAGCACGAACGGTTGGGCTCTGCTCCCACAGCCAAAGAGACAGGGCAAAAAACTTGAGCTGTGCCTCTTCTGCAGAAAGTCAGCTTTGCAACGGTGCCATCCACATTGCTGTCGCTCCTCGATTTCCCAACTCAAAGTCCATTACAATTGAACCTCTTTGGCACCCGTGCTGGGCTGCCCAGCATCCCAGGGAGTAGAGCACGAACGGTTGGCCTCTGCTCCCGCAGCCAAAGAGCCAGGGCAAAAAACTGGAGCTGTGCCTTTTCTGCAGAAAGTCAGCTTTGCAACGGTGCCATCCGCATTGCTGTCGCTCCTCCATTTCCCAACTCAAAGTCCATTACAATGGAACCTCTTTGGCACCCGTGCTCGGCTGCCCAGCATCCCAGGGAGTAGAGCACGAACGGTTGGCCTCTGCTCCCACAGCCGAAGAGCCAGGGCAAAAAACTGGAGCTGTGCCTCTTCTGCAGAAAGTCAGCTTTGCAACGGTGCCATCCGCATTGCTGTTGCTCCTCGATTACCCAACTCAAAGTCCATTACAATGGAACTTCTTTGGCACCCGTGCTGGGCTGCCCAGCATCCCAGGGAGTAGAGCACGAACGGTTGGCCTCTGCTCCCACTGCCGTTGAGCCAGGGCAAAAAACTGGAGCTGTTCCTCTTCTGCAGAATGTCAGCTTTGCAACGGTGCCTTCCGCATTGCTGTCGCTCCTCGATTTCCCAACTCAAAGTCCATTACAATGGAACCTCTTTGGCACCCGTGCTGGGCTGCCCAGCATCCCAGGGAGTAGAGCACGAACGGTTGGCCTCTGCTCCCACAGCCAAAGAGCCAGGGCAAAAAACTTGAGCTGTGCCTCTTCTGCAGAAAGTCAGCTTTGCAACGGTGCCATCCGCATTGCTGTTGCTCCTCCATTTCCCAACTGAAAGTCCATATACTATGGAACCTCTTTGGCACCCGTGCTCGGCTGCCCAGCATCCCAGGGAGTAGAGCATGAACGGTTGGCCTCTGCTGCCACAGCCGAAGAGCCAGGGCAAAAAACTAGAGCTGTGCCTCTTCTGCAGAAAGTCAGCTTTGCAACGGTGCCATCCGTATTGCTGTCGCTCCTCGATTTCCCAACTCAAAGTCCATTACAATGGAACCTCTTTGGCACCCGTGCTGGGCTGCCCAGCATCCCAGGGAGTAGAGCACGTACGGTTGGCCTCTACCCCCACAGCCGAAGAGCCAGGGCAAAAAACTGGAGCTGTGCCTCTTCTGCAGAAAGTCAGCTTTGCAACGGTGCCTTCCGCATTGCTGTCGCTCCTCCATTTCCCAACTCAAAGTCCATTACAATGGAACCTCTTTGGCACCCGTGCTGGGCTGCCCAGCATCCCAGGGAGTAGAGCGTGAACGGTTGGCCTCTGCTGCCACAGCCAAAGAGCCAGGGCAAAAAACTTGAGCTGTGCCTCTTCTGCAGAAAGTCAGCTTTGCAACGGTGCCATCCGCATTGCTGTCGCTCCTCGATTTCCCAACTCAAAGTCCATTACAATCGAACCTCTTTGGCACCCGTGCTCGGCTGCCCAGCATCCCAGGGAGTAGAGCACGAACGGTTGGCCTCTGCTCCCACAGCCGAAGAGCCAGGGCAATAAACTTGAGCTGTGTCTCTTCTGCAGAAAGTCAGCTTTGCAACGGTGCCATCCGCATTGCTGTTGCTCCTCGATTTCCCAACTCAAAGTCCATTACAATGGAACATCTTTGGCACACGTGCCCGGCTGCCCAGCATCCCAGGGAGTAGAGCACGAACGGTTGGCCTCTGCTCCCACAGCCAAAGAGCCAGGGCAAAAAACTGGAGCTGTGCCTCTTCTGCAGAAAGTCAGCTTTGCAACGGTGCCATCCGCATTGCTGTTGCTCCTCGATTACCCAACTCAAAGTCCATTACAATGGAACTTCTTTGGCACCCGTGCTGGGCTGCCCAGCATCCCAGGGAGTAGAGCACGAACGGTTGGCCTCTGCTCCCACTGCCGTTGAGCCAGGGCAAAAAACTGGAGCTGTTCCTCTTCTGCAGAATGTCAGCTTTGCAACGGTGCCTTCCGCATTGCTGTCGCTCCTCGATTTCCCAACTCAAAGTCCATTACAATGGAACCTCTTTGGCACCCGTGCTGGGCTGCCCAGCATCCCAGGGAGTAGAGCACGAACGGTTGGCCTCTGCTCCCACAGCCGAAGAGCCAGGGCAAAAAACTTGAGCTGTGCCTCTTCTGCAGAAAGTCAGCTTTGTAACGGTGCCATCCGCATTGCTGTTGCTCCTCCATTTCCCAACTGAAAGTCCATATACTATGGAACCTCTTTGGCACCCGTGCTCGGCTGCCCAGCATCCCAGGGAGTAGAGCATGAACGGTTGGCCTCTGCTGCCACAGCCGAAGAGCCAGGGCAAAAAACTGGAGCTGTGCCTCTTCTGCAGAAAGTCAGCTTTGCAACGGTGCCATCCGTATTGCTGTCGCTCCTCGATTTCCCAACTCAAAGTCCATTACAATGGAACCTCTTTGGCACCCGTGCTGGGCTGCCCAGCATCCCAGGGAGTAGAGCACGAACGGTTGGTCTCTGCTCCCACAGCCAAAGAGCCAGGGCAAAAAACTGGAGCTGTGCCTCTTCTGCAGAAAGTCAGCTTTGCAACGGTGCCATCCGCATTTCTGTCGCTCCTCCATTTTCCAACTCAAAGTCCATTACAATGGAACGTCTTTGGCACCCGTGCTGGGCTGCCCAGCATCCCAGGGAGTAGAGCACGAACGGTTGGCCTCTGCTCCCACTGCCGTTGAGCCAGGGCAAAAAAAAACTGGAGCTGTTCCTCTTCTGCAGAATGTCAGCTTTGCAACGGTGCCTTCCGCATTGCTGTCGCTCCTCGATTTCAAATCTCAAAGTCCATTACAATGGAACCTCTTTGGCACCCGTGCTGGGCTGCCCAGCATCCCAGGGAGTAGAGCATGAACGGTTGGCCTCTGCTCTCACAGCCAAAGAGCCAGGGCAAAAAACTTGAGCTGTGCCTCTTCTGCAGAAAGTCAGCTTTGCAACGGTGCCATCCGCATTGCTGTTGCTCCTCCATTTCCCAACTCAAAGTCCATTACAATCGAACCTCATTGGCACCCGTGCTCGGCTGCCCAGCATCCCAGGGAGTAGAGCACGAACGGTTGGCCTCTGCTCCTACAGCCAAAGAGCCAGGGCAATAAACTTGAGCTGTGTCTCTTCTGCAGAAAGTCAGCTTTGCAACGGTGCCATCCGCATTGCTGTCGCTCCTCCATTTCCCAACTCAAAGTCCATTACAATGGAACATCTTTGGCACCCGTGCTGGGCTGCCCAGCATCCCAGGGAGTAGAGCACGAACGGTTGGCCTCTGTTCCCACAGCCAAAGAGCCAGGGCAAAAAACTGGAGCTGTGCCTCTTCTGCAGAAAGTCAGCTTTGCAACGGTGCCATCCGCATTGCTGTCGCTCCTCCATTTCCCAACTCAAAGTCCATTACAATGGAACCTCTTTGGCACCCGTGCTGGGCTGCCCAGCATCCCAGGGAGTAGAGCATGAACGGTTGGCCTCTGCTGCCACAGCCGAAGAGACAGGGCAAAAAAGTAGAGCTGTGCCTCTTCTGCAGAAAGTCAGCTTTGCAACGGTGCCATCCGCATTGCTGTCGCTCCTCGATTTCCCAACTCAAAATCCATTACAATGGAACGTCTTTGGCACCCGTGCTGGGCTGCCCAGCATCCCAGGGAGTAGAGCACGAACGGTTGGCCTCTGCTCCTACAGCCAAAGAGCCAGGGCAAAAAACTGGAGCTGTGCCTCTTCTGCAGAAAGTCAGCTTTGCAACGGTGCCATCCACATTGCTGTTGCTCCTCCATTTCCCAACTGAAAGTCCATATACTATGGAACCTCTTTGGCACCCGTGCTGGGCTGCCCAGCATCCCAGGGAGTAGAGCACGAACGGTTGGCCTCTGCTCCCGCAGCCAAAGAGCCAGGGCAAAAAACTGGAGCTGTGCCTCTTCTGCAGAAAGTCAGCTTTGCAACGGTGCCATCCGCATTGCTGTCGCTCCTCCATTTCCCAACTCAAAGTCCATTACAATGGAACCTCTTTGGCACCCGTGCTGGGCTGCCCAGCATCCCAGGGAGTAGAGCATGAACGGTTGGCCTCTGCTGCCACAGCCGAAGAGACAGGGCAAAAAAGTAGAGCTGTGCCTCTTCTGCAGAAAGTCAGCTTTGCAACGGTGCCATCCGCATTGCTGTTGCTCCTCGATTACCCAACTCAAAGTCCATTACAATGGAACTTCTTTGGCACCCGTGCTGGGCTGCCCAGCATCCCAGGGAGTAGAGCACGAACGGTTGGCCTCTGCTCCCACTGCCGTTGAGCCAGGGCAAAAAACTGGAGCTGTTCCTCTTCTGCAGAATGTCAGCTTTGCAACGGTGCCTTCCGCATTGCTGTCGCTCCTCGATTTCCCAACTCAAAGTCCATTACAATGGAACCTCTTTGGCACCCGTGCTGGGCTGCCCAGCATCCCAGGGAGTAGAGCACGAACGGTTGGCCTCTGCTCCCACAGCCAAAGAGCCAGGGCAAAAAACTTGAGCTGTGCCTCTTCTGCAGAAAGTCAGCTTTGTAACGGTGCCATCCGCATTGCTGTTGCTCCTCCATTTCCCAACTGAAAGTCCATATACTATGGAACCTCTTTGGCACCCGTGCTCGGCTGCCCAGCATCCCAGGGAGTAGAGCATGAACGGTTGGCCTCTGCTCCCACAGCCGAAGAGCCAGGGCAAAAAACTGGAGCTGTGCCTCTTCTGCAGAAAGTCAGCTTTGCAACGGTGCCATCCGTATTGCTGTCGCTCCTCGATTTCCCAACTCAAAGTCCATTACAATGGAACCTCTTTGGCACCCGTGCTGGGCTGCCCAGCATCCCAGGGAGTAGAGCACGAACGGTTGGTCTCTGCTCCCACAGCCAAAGAGCCAGGGCAAAAAACTGGAGCTGTGCCTCTTCTGCAGAAAGTCAGCTTTGCAACGGTGCCATCCGCATTTCTGTCGCTCCTCCATTTTCCAACTCAAAGTCCATTACAATGGAACGTCTTTGGCACCCGTGCTGGGCTGCCCAGCATCCCAGGGAGTAGAGCACGAACGGTTGGCCTCTGCTCCCGCAGCCAAAGAGCCAGGGCAAAAAACTGGAGCTGTGCCTCTTCTGCAGAAAGTCAGCTTTGCAAAGGTGCCATCCGCATTGCTGTCGCTCCTCCATTTCCCAACTCAAAGTCCATTACAATGGAACCTCTTTGGCACCCGTGCTGGGCTGCCCAGCATCCCAGGGAGTAGAGCACAAACGGTTGGCCTCTGCTCCCACAGCCGAAGAGCCAGGGCAAAAAACTGGAGCTGTGCCTCTTCTGCAGAAAGTCAGCTTTGCAACGGTGCCATCCGCATTGCTGTTGCTCCTCGATTTCCCAACTCAAAGTCCATTACAATGGAACGTCTTTGGCACCCGTGCTGGGCTGCCCAGCATGGCAGGAAGTAGAGAACGAACGGTTGGCCTCTGCTCCCACAGCCAAAGAGCCAGGGAAAAAAACTGGAGCTGTGCCTCTTCTGCAGAATGTCAGATTTGCAACGGTGCCATCCGCATTGCTGTTGCTCCTCCATTTCCCAACTCAAAGTCCATTACAATGGAACCTCTTTGGCACCCGTGCTCGGCTGCCCAGCATCCCAGGGAGTAGAGCACGAACGGTTGGCCTCTGCTCCCACTGCCGTTGAGCCAGGGCAAAAAACTGGAGCTGTTCCTCTTCTGCAGAATGTCAGCTTTGCAACGGTGCCTTCCGCATTGCTGTCGCTCCTCGATTTCAAAACTCAAAGTCCATTACAATGGAACCTCTTTGGCACCCGTGCTGGGCTGCCCAGCATCCCAGGGAGTAGAGCATGAACGGTTGGCCTCTGCTCCCACAGCCAAAGAGCCAGGGCAAAAAAGTAGACCTGTGCCTCTTCTGCAGAAAGTCAGCTTTGCAACGGTGCCATCCGCATTGCTGTCGCTCCTCGATTTCCCAACTCAAAGTCCATTACAATGGAACCTCTTTGGCACCCGTGCTCGGCTGCCCAGCATCCCAGGGAGTAGAGCACGAACGGTTGGCCTCTGCTCCCACAGCCAAAGAGCCAGGGCAATAAACTTGAGCTGTGTCTCTTCTGCAGAAAGTCAGCTTTGCAACGGTGCCATCCGCATTGCTGTCGCTCCTCCATTTCCCAACTCAAAGTCCATTACAATGGAACATCTTTGGCACCCGTGCTGGGCTGCCCAGCATCCCAGGGAGTAGAGCATGAACGGTTGGCCTCTGTTCCCACAGCCAAAGAGCCAGGGCAAAAAACTGGAGCTGTGCCTCTTCTGCAGAAAGTCAGCTTTGCAACGGTGCCATCCGCATTGCTGTTGCTCCTCGATTTCCCAACTCAAAGTCCATTACAATGGAACATCTTTGGCACCCGTGCTCGGCTGCCCAGCATCCCAGGGAGTAGAGCACGAACGGTTGGCCTCTGTTCCCACAGCCAAAGAGCCAGGGCAAAAAACTGGAGCTGTGCCTCTTCTGCAGAAAGTCAGCTTTGCAACGGTGCCATCCGCATTGCTGTTGCTCCTCGATTTCCCAACTCAAAGTCCATTACAATGGAACGTCTTTGGCACCCGTGCTGGGCTGCCCAGCATCCCAGGGAGTAGAGCACGAACGGTTGGGCTCTGCTCCCACAGCCAAAGAGCCAGGGAAAAAAACTGGAGCTGTGCCTCTTCTGCAGAATGTCAGCTTTGCAACGGTGCCATCCGCATTGCTGTTGCTCTTCCATTTCCCAACTCAAAGTCCATTACAATGGAACCTCTTTGGCACCCGTGCTGGGCTGCCCAGCATCCCAGGGAGTAGAGCACGAACGGTTGGCCTCTGCTCCCACTGCCGTTGAGCCAGGGCAAAAAAAAACTGGAGCTGTTCCTCTTCTGCAGAATGTCAGCTTTGCAACGGTGCCTTCCGCATTGCTGTCGCTCCTCGATTTCAAATCTCAAAGTCCATTACAATGGAACCTCTTTGGCACCCGTGCTGGGCTGCCCAGCATCCCAGGGAGTAGAGCATGAACGGTTGGCCTCTGCTCTCACAGCCAAAGAGCCAGGGCAAAAAACTTGAGCTGTGCCTCTTCTGCAGAAAGTCAGCTTTGCAACGGTGCCATCCGCATTGCTGTCGCTCCTCCATTTCCCAACTCAAAGTCCATTACAATCGAACCTCATTGGCACCCGTGCTCGGCTGCCCAGCATCCCAGGGAGTAGAGCACGAACGGTTGGCCTCTGCTCCCACAGCCAAAGAGCCAGGGCAATAAACTTGAGCTGTGTCTCTTCTGCAGAAAGTCAGCTTTGCAACGGTGCCATCCGCATTGCTGTCGCTCCTCCATTTCCCAACTCAAAGTCCATTACAATGGAACATCTTTGGCACCCGTGCTGGGCTGCCCAGCATCCCAGGGAGTAGAGCACGAACGGTTGGCCTCTGCTCCCACAGCCAAAGAGCCAGGGCAAAAAACTGGAGCTGTGCCTCTTCTGCAGAAAGTCAGCTTTGCAACGGTGCCATCCGCATTGCTGTCGCTCCTCCATTTCCCAACTCAAAGTCCATTACAATGGAACGTCTTTGGCACCCGTGCTGGGCTGCCCAGCATCCCAGGGAGTAGAGCATGAACGGTTGGCCTCTGCTGCCACAGCCGAAGAGACAGGGCAAAAAAGTAGAGCTGTGCCTCTTCTGCAGAAAGTCAGCTTTGCAACGGTGCCATCCGCATTGCTGTCGCTCCTCGATTTCCCAACTCAAAATCCATTACAATGGAACGTCTTTGGCACCCGTGCTGGGCTGCCCAGCATCCCAGGGAGTAGAGCACGAACGGTTGGCCTCTGCTCCTACAGCCAAAGAGCCAGGGCAAAAAACTGGAGCTGTGCCTCTTCTGCAGAAAGTCAGCTTTGCAACGGTGCCATCCACATTGCTGTTGCTCCTCCATTTCCCAACTGAAAGTCTATATACTATGGAACCTCTTTGGCACCCGTGCTGGGCTGCCCAGCATCCCAGGGAGTAGAGCACGAACGGTTGGCCTCTGCTCCCGCAGCCAAAGAGCCAGGGCAAAAAACTGGAGCTGTGCCTCTTCTGCAGAAAGTCAGCTTTGCAACGGTGCCATCCGCATTGCTGTCGCTCCTCCATTTCTCAACTCAAAGTCCATTACAATGGAACCTCTTTGGCACCCGTGCTGGGCTGCCCAGCATCCCAGGGAGTAGAGCACGTACGGTTGGCCTCTGCTCCCACAGCCGAAGAGCCAGGGCAAAAAACTGGAGCTGTGCCTCTTCTGCAGAAAGTCAGCTTTGCAACGGTGCCATCCACATTGCTGTCGCTCCTCGATTTCCCAACTCAAAGTCCATTACAATGGAACCTCTTTGGCACCCGTGCTCGGCTGCCCAGCATGGCAGGAAGTAGAGCACGAACGGTTGGCCTCTGCTCCCACAGCCAAAGAGACAGGGAAAAAAACTGGAGCTGTGCCTCTTCTGCAGAAAGTCAGCTTTGCAACGGTGCCATCCACATTGCTGTCGCTCCTCGATTTCCCAACTCAAAGTCCATTACAATGGAACCTCTTTGGCACCCGTGCTGGGCTGCCCAGCATCCCAGGGAGTAGAGCATGAACGGTTGGCCTCTGCTGCCACAGCCGAAGAGACAGGGCAAAAAAGTAGAGCTGTGCCTCTTCTGCAGAAAGTCAGCTTTGCAACGGTGCCATCCGCATTGCTGTCGCTCCTCGATTTCCCAACTCAAAGTCCATTACAATGGAACCTCTTTGGCACCCGTGCTGGGCTGCCCAGCATCCCAGGGAGTAGAGCACGAACGGTTGGGCTCTGCTCCCACAGCCAAAGAGCCAGGGCAAAAAACTGGAGTTGTCCCTCTTCTGCAGAAAGTCAGCTTTGCAACGGTGCCATCCGCATTGCTGTCGCTCCTCCATTTCCCAACTCAAAATCCATTACAATGGAACGTCTTTGGCACCCGTGCTGGGCTGCCCAGCATCCCAGGGAGTAGTGCACGAACGGTTGGCCTCTGCTCCCACAGCCAAAGAGCCAGGGCAAAAAACTGGAGCTGTGCCTCTTCTGCAGAAAGTCAGCTTTGCAACGGTGCCATCCACATTGCTGTTGCTCCTCCATTTCCCAACTGAAAGTCCATATACTATGGAACCTCTTTGGCACCCGTGCTGGGCTGCCCAGCATCCCAGGGAGTAGAGCACGAACGGTTGGCCTCTGCTCCCGCAGCCAAAGAGCCAGGGCAAAAAACTGGAGCTGTGCCTCTTCTGCAGAAAGTCAGCTTTGCAACGGTGCCATCCGCATTGCTGTCGCTCCTCCATTTCCCAACTCAAAGTCCATTACAATGGAACCTCTTTGGCACCCGTGCTGGGCTGCCCAGCATCCCAGGGAGTAGAGCACGTACGGTTGGCCTCTGCTCCCACAGCCGAAGAGCCAGGGCAAAAAACTGGAGCTGTGCCTCTTCTGCAGAAAGTCAGCTTTGCAACGGTGCCATCCACATTGCTGTCGCTCCTCGATTTCCCAACTCAAAGTCCATTACAATGGAACCTCTTTGGCACCCGTGCTGGGCTGCCCAGCATGGCAGGAAGTAGAGCACGAACGGTTGGCCTCTGCTCCCACAGCCAAAGAGCCAGGGAAAAAAACTGGAGCTGTGCCTCTTCTGCAGAAAGTCAGCTTTGCAACGGTGCCATTCGCATTGCTGTCGCTCCTCCATTTCCCAACTCAAAGTCCATTACAATGGAACCTCTTTGGCACCCGTGCTCGGCTGCCCAGCATCCCAGGGAGTAGAGCACGAACGGTTGGCCTCTGCTCCAACAGCCGAAGAGCCAGGGCAAAAAGCTTGAGCTGTGCCTCTTCTGCAGAAAGTCTGCTTTGCAACGGTGCCATCCGCATTGCTGTCGCTCCTCGATTTCAAATCTCAAAGTCCATTACAATGGAACCTCTTTGGCACCCGTGCTGGGCTGCCCAGCATCCCAGGGAGTAGAGCATGAACGGTTGGCCTCTGCTCTCACAGCCAAAGAGCCAGGGCAAAAAACTTGAGCTGTGCCTCTTCTGCAGAAAGTCAGCTTTGCAACGGTGCCATCCGCATTGCTGTCGCTCCTCCATTTCCCAACTCAAAGTCCATTACAATCGAACCTCATTGGCACCCGTGCTCGGCTGCCCAGCATCCCAGGGAGTAGAGCACGAACGGTTGGCCTCTGCTCCCACAGCCAAAGAGCCAGGGCAATAAACTTGAGCTGTGTCTCTTCTGCAGAAAGTCAGCTTTGCAACGGTGCCATCCGCATTGCTGTCGCTCCTCCATTTCCCAACTCAAAGTCCATTACAATGGAACCTCTTTGGCACCCGTGCTGGGCTGCCCAGCATCCCAGGGAGTAGAGCACGAACGGTTGGCCTCTGTTCCCACAGCCAAAGAGCCAGGGCAAAAAACTGGAGCTGTGCCTCTTCTGCAGAAAGTCAGCTTTGCAACGGTGCCATCCGCATTGCTGTCGCTCCTCCATTTCCCAACTCAAAGTCCATTACAATGGAACCTCTTTGGCACCCGTGCTGGGCTGCCCAGCATCCCAGGGAGTAGAGCATGAACGGTTGGCCTCTGCTGCCACAGCCGAAGAGACAGGGCAAAAAAGTAGAGCTGTGCCTCTTCTGCAGAAAGTCAGCTTTGCAACAGTGCCATCCGCATTGCTGTCGCTCCTCCATTTCCCAACTCAAAGTCCATTACAATGGAACCTCTTTGGCACCCGTGCTGGGCTGCCCACCATCCCAGGGAGTAGAGCACGAACGGTTGGGCTCTGCTCCCACAGCCGAAGAGGCAGGGCAAAAAGCTTGAGCTGTGCCTCTTCTGCAGAAAGTCAGCTTTGCAACGGTGCCATCCGCATTGCTGTCGCTCCTCGATTTCCCAACTCAAAATCCATTACAATGGAACGTCTTTGGCACCCGTGCTGGGCTGCCCAGCATCCCAGGGAGTAGAGCACGAACGGTTGGCCTCTGCTCCTACAGCCAAAGAGCCAGGGCAAAAAACTGGAGCTGTGCCTCTTCTGCAGAAAGTCAGCTTTGCAACGGTGCCATCCACATTGCTGTTGCTCCTCCATTTCCCAACTGAAAGTCCATATACTATGGAACCTCTTTGGCACCCGTGCTGGGCTGCCCAGCATCCCAGGGAGTAGAGCACGAACGGTTGGCCTCTGCTCCCGCAGCCAAAGAGCCAGGGCAAAAAACTGGAGCTGTGCCTCTTCTGCAGAAAGTCAGCTTTGCAACGGTGCCATCCGCATTGCTGTCGCTCCTCCATTTCCCAACTCAAAGTCCATTACAATGGAACCTCTTTGGCACCCGTGCTGGGCTGCCCAGCATCCCAGGGAGTAGAGCACGTACGGTTGGCCTCTGCTCCCACAGCCGAAGAGCCAGGGCAAAAAACTTGAGCTGTGCCTCTTCTGCAGAAAGTCAGCTTTGCAACGGTGCCATCCACATTGCTGTCGCTCCTCGATTTCCCAACTCAAAGTCCATTACAATGGAACCTCTTTGGCACCCGTGCTCGGCTGCCCAGCATGGCAGGAAGTAGAGCACGAACGGTTGGCCTCTGCTCCCACAGCCAAAGAGCCAGGGAAAAAAACTGGAGCTGTGCCTCTTCTGCAGAAAGTCAGCTTTGCAACGGTGCCATCCACATTGCTGTCGCTCCTCGATTTCCCAACTCAAAGTCCATTACAATGGAACCTCTTTGGCACCCGTGCTGGGCTGCCCAGCATCCCAGGGAGTAGAGCATGAACGGTTGGCCTCTGCTGCCACAGCCGAAGAGACAGGGCAAAAAAGTAGAGCTGTGCCTCTTCTGCAGAAAGTCAGCTTTGCAACGGTGCCATCCGCATTGCTGTCGCTCCTCGATTTCCCAACTCAAAGTCCATTACAATGGAACCTCTTTGGCACCCGTGCTGGGCTGCCCAGCATCCCAGGGAGTAGAGCACGAACGGTTGGGCTCTGCTCCCACAGCCAAAGAGCCAGGGCAAAAAACTGGAGTTGTCCCTCTTCTGCAGAAAGTCAGCTTTGCAACGGTGCCATCCGCATTGCTGTCGCTCCTCCATTTCCCAACTCAAAATCCATTACAATGGAACGTCTTTGGCACCCGTGCTGGGCTGCCCAGCATCCCAGGGAGTAGAGCACGAACGGTTGGCCTCTGCTCCCACAGCCAAAGAGCCAGGGCAAAAAACTTGAGCTGTGCCTCTTCTGCAGAAAGTCAGCTTTGCAACGGTGCCATCCACATTGCTGTTGCTCCTCCATTTCCCAACTGAAAGTCCATATACTATGGAACCTCTTTGGCACCCGTGCTGGGCTGCCCAGCATCCCAGGGAGTAGAGCACGAACGGTTGGCCTCTGCTCCCGCAGCCAAAGAGCCAGGGCAAAAAACTGGAGCTGTGCCTCTTCTGCAGAAAGTCAGCTTTGCAACGGTGCCATCCGCATTGCTGTCGCTCCTCCATTTCCCAACTCAAAGTCCATTACAATGGAACCTCTTTGGCACCCGTGCTGGGCTGCCCAGCATCCCAGGGAGTAGAGCACGTACGGTTGGCCTCTGCTCCCACAGCCGAAGAGCCAGGGCAAAAAACTGGAGCTGTGCCTCTTCTGCAGAAAGTCAGCTTTGCAACGGTGCCATCCACATTGCTGTCGCTCCTCGATTTCCCAACTCAAAGTCCATTACAATGGAACCTCTTTGGCACCCGTGCTCGGCTGCCCAGCATGGCAGGAAGTAGAGCACGAACGGTTGGCCTCTGCTCCCACAGCCAAAGAGCCAGGGAAAAAAACTGGAGCTGTGCCTCTTCTGCAGAAAGTCAGCTTTGCAACGGTGCCATTCGCATTGCTGTCGCTCCTCCATTTCCCAACTCAAAGTCCATTACAATGGAACCTCTTTGGCACCCGTGCTCGGCTGCCCAGCATCCCAGGGAGTAGAGCACGAACGGTTGGCCTCTGCTCCAACAGCCGAAGAGCCAGGGCAAAAAGCTTGAGCTGTGCCTCTTCTGCAGAAAGTCTGCTTTGCAACGGTGCCATCCGCATTGCTGTCGCTCCTCCATTTCCCAACTCAAAGTCCATTACAATGGAACCTCTTTGGCACCCGTGCTCGGCTGCCCAGCATCCCAGGCAGTAGAGCACGAACGGTTGGCCTCTGCTCCCACAGCCGAAGAGCCAGGGCAAAAAACTGGAGCTGTGCCTCTTCTGCAGAAAGTCAGCTTTGCAACGGTGCCATCCGCATTGCTGTCGCTCCTCCATTTCCCAACTCAAAGTCCATTACAATGGAACGTCTTTGGCACCCGTGCTCGGCTGCCCAGCATCCCAGGGAGTAGAGCACGAACGGTTGGCCTCTGCTCCCACAGCCAAAGAGCCAGGGCAATAAACTGGAGCTGTGCCTCTTCTGCAGAAAGTCAGCTTTGCAACGGTGCCATCCACATTGCTGTTGCTCCTCAATTTCCCAACTCAAAGTCCATCACAATGGAACCTCTTTGGCACACGTGCCCGGCTGCCCAGCATCCCAGGGAGTAGAGCACGAACGGTTGGCCTCTGCTCCCACAGCCAAAGAGACAGGGCAAAAAACTTGAGCTGTGCCTCTTCTGCAGAAAGTCAGCTTTGCAACGGTGCCATCCGCATTGCTGTTGCTCCTCCATTTCCCAACTCAAAGTCCATATACTATGGAACCTCTTTGGCACCCGTGTTCGGCTGCCCAGCATCCCAGGGAGTAGAGCAAGAACGGTTGGCCTCTGCTGCCACAGCCGAAGAGACAGGGCAAAAAACTAGAGCTGTGCCTCTTCTGCAGAAAGTCAGCTTTGCAACGGTGCCATCCGCATTGCTGTCGCTCCTCGATTTCCCAACTCAAAGTCCATTACAATCGAACCTCTTTGGCACCCGTGCTGGGCTGCCCAGCATCCCAGGGAGTAGAGCACGAACGGTTGGTCTCTGCTCCCACAGCCAAATAGCCAGGGCAAAAAACTGGAGCTGTGCCTCTTCTGCAGAAAGTCAGCTTTGCAACGGTGCCATCCGCATTGCTGTTGCTCCTCGATTTCCCAACTCAAAGTCCATTACAATGGAACCTCTTTGGCACCCGTGCCCGGCTGCCCAGCATCCCAGGGAGTAGAGCACGAACATTTGGCCTCTGCTCCCACAGCCAAAGAGCCAGGGCAAAAAACTGGAGCTGTGCCTCTTCTGCAGAAAGTCAGCTTTGCAACGGTGCCATCCGCATTTCTGTCGCTCCTCCATTTCCCAACTCAAAGTCCATTACAATGGAACCTCTTTGGCACCCGTGCTGGGCTGCCCAGCATCCCAGGGAGTAGAGCACGAACGGTTGGCCTCTGCTCCCGCAGCCAAAGAGCCAGGGCAAAAAACTTGAGCTGTGCCTCTTCTGCAGAAAGTCAGATTTGCAACGGTGCCATCCGCATTGCTGTCGCTCCTCCATTTCCCAACTCAAAGTCCATTACAATGGAACCTCTTTGGCACCCGTGCTGGGCTGCCCAGCATCCCAGGGAGTAGAGCACGAACGGTTGGCCTCTGCTGCCACAGCCAAAGAGCCAGGGCAAAAACTGGAGCTGTGCCTCTTCTGCAGAAAGTCAGCTTTGCAACGGTGCCATCCGCATTGCTGTCGCTCCTCCATTTCCCAACTCAAAGTCCATTACAATGGAACCTCTTTGGCACCCGTGCTGGGCTGCCCAGCATCCCAGGGAGTACAGCACGAACGGTTGGCCTCTGCTCCCACAGCCGAAGAGGCAGGGCAAAAAGCTTGAGCTGTGCCTCTTCTGCAGAAAGTCAGCTTTGCAACGGTGCCATCCGCATTGCTGTCGCTCCTCCATTTCCCAACTGAAAGTCCATTACAATGGAACGTCTTTGGCACCCGTGCTGGGCTGCCCAGCATCCCAGGGAGTAGAGCACGAACGGTTGGCCTCTGCTCCTACAGCCAAAGAGCCAGGGCAAAAAACTGGAGCTGTGCCTCTTCTGCAGAAAGTCAGCTTTGCAACGGTGCCATCCACATTGCTGTTGCTCCTCCATTTCCCAACTGAAAGTCCATATACTATGGAACCTCTTTGGCACCCGTGCTGGGCTGCCCAGCATCCCAGGGAGTAGAGCACGAACGGTTGGCCTCTGCTCCCGCAGCCAAAGAGCCAGGGCAAAAAACTGGAGCTGTGCCTCTTCTGCAGAAAGTCAGCTTTGCAACGGTGCCATCCGCATTGCTGTCGCTCCTCCATTTCCCAACTCAAAGTCCATTACAATGGAACCTCTTTGGCACCCGTGCTGGGCTGCCCAGCATCCCAGGGAGTAGAGCACGTACGGTTGGCCTCTGCTCCCACAGCCGAAGAGCCAGGGCAAAAAACTGGAGCTGTGCCTCTTCTGCAGAAAGTCAGCTTTGCAACGGTGCCATCCACATTGCTGTCGCTCCTCGATTTCCCAACTCAAAGTCCATTACAATGGAACCTCTTTGGCACCCGTGCTCGGCTGCCCAGCATGGCAGGAAGTAGAGCACGAACGGTTGGCCTCTGCTCCCACAGCCAAAGAGCCAGGGAAAAAAACTGGAGCTGTGCCTCTTCTGCAGAAAGTCAGCTTTGCAACGGTGCCATCCACATTGCTGTCGCTCCTCGATTTCCCAACTCAAAGTCCATTACAATGGAACCTCTTTGGCACCCGTGCTCGGCTGCCCAGCATCCCAGGGAGTAGAGCATGAACGGTTGGCCTCTGCTGCCACAGCCGAAGAGACAGGGCAAAAAAGTAGAGCTGTGCCTCTTCTGCAGAAAGTCAGCTTTGCAACGGTGCCATCCGCATTGCTGTCGCTCCTCGATTTCCCAACTCAAAGTCCATTACAATGGAACCTCTTTGGCACCCGTGCTGGGCTGCCCAGCATCCCAGGGAGTAGAGCACGAACGGTTGGGCTCTGCTCCCACAGCCAAAGAGCCAGGGCAAAAAACTGGAGTTGTCCCTCTTCTGCAGAAAGTCAGCTTTGCAACGGTGCCATCCGCATTGCTGTCGCTCCTCCATTTCCCAACTCAAAATCCATTACAATGGAACGTCTTTGGCACCCGTGCTGGGCTGCCCAGCATCCCAGGGAGTAGAGCACGAACGGTTGGCCTCTGCTCCCACAGCCAAAGAGCCAGGGCAAAAAACTTGAGCTGTGCCTCTTCTGCAGAAAGTCAGCTTTGCAACGGTGCCATCCACATTGCTGTTGCTCCTCCATTTCCCAACTGAAAGTCCATATACTATGGAACCTCTTTGGCACCCGTGCTGGGCTGCCCAGCATCCCAGGGAGTAGAGCACGAACGGTTGGCCTCTGCTCCCGCAGCCAAAGAGCCAGGGCAAAAAACTGGAGCTGTGCCTCTTCTGCAGAAAGTCAGCTTTGCAACGGTGCCATCCGCATTGCTGTCGCTCCTCCATTTCCCAACTCAAAGTCCATTACAATGGAACCTCTTTGGCACCCGTGCTGGGCTGCCCAGCATCCCAGGGAGTAGAGCACGAACGGTTGGCCTCTGCTCCCGCAGCCAAAGAGCCAGGGCAAAAAACTGGAGCTGTGCCTCTTCTGCAGAAAGTCAGCTTTGCAACGGTGCCATCCGCATTGCTGTCGCTCCTCCATTTCCCAACTCAAAGTCCATTACAATGGAACCTCTTTGGCACCCGTGCTGGGCTGCCCAGCATCCCAGGGAGTAGAGCACGTACGGTTGGCCTCTGCTCCCACAGCCGAAGAGCCAGGGCAAAAAACTTGAGCTGGGCCTCTTCTGCAGAAAGTCAGCTTTGCAACGGTGCCATCCACATTGCTGTCGCTCCTCGATTTCCCAACTCAAAGTCCATTACAATGGAACCTCTTTGGCACCCGTGCTCGGCTGCCCAGCATGGCAGGAAGTAGAGCACGAACGGTTGGCCTCTGCTCCCACAGCCAAAGAGCCAGGGAAAAAAACTGGAGCTGTGCCTCTTCTGCAGAAAGTCAGCTTTGCAACGGTGCCATTCGCATTGCTGTCGCTCCTCCATTTCCCAACTCAAAGTCCATTACAATGGAACCTCTTTGGCACCCGTGCTCGGCTGCCCAGCATCCCAGGGAGTAGAGCACGAACGGTTGGCCTCTGCTCCAACAGCCGAAGAGCCAGGGCAAAAAGCTTGAGCTGTGCCTCTTCTGCAGAAAGTCTGCTTTGCAACGGTGCCATCCGCATTGCTGTCGCTCCTCCATTTCCCAACTCAAAGTCCATTACAATGGAACCTCTTTGGCACCCGTGCTCGGCTGCCCAGCATCCCAGGCAGTAGAGCACGAACGGTTGGCCTCTGCTCCCACAGCCGAAGAGCCAGGGCAAAAAACTGGAGCTGTGCCTCTTCTGCAGAAAGTCAGCTTTGCAACGGTGCCATCCGCATTGCTGTCGCTCCTCCATTTCCCAACTCAAAGTCCATTACAATGGAACGTCTTTGGCACCCGTGCTCGGCTGCCCAGCATCCCAGGGAGTAGAGCACGAACGGTTGGCCTCTGCTCCCACAGCCAAAGAGCCAGGGCAATAAACTGGAGCTGTGCCTCTTCTGCAGAAAGTCAGCTTTGCAACGGTGCCATCCACATTGCTGTTGCTCCTCAATTTCCCAACTCAAAGTCCATCACAATGGAACCTCTTTGGCACACGTGCCCGGCTGCCCAGCATCCCAGGGAGTAGAGCACGAACGGTTGGCCTCTGCTCCCACAGCCAAAGAGACAGGGCAAAAAACTTGAGCTGTGCCTCTTCTGCAGAAAGTCAGCTTTGCAACGGTGCCATCCGCATTGCTGTTGCTCCTCCATTTCCCAACTCAAAGTCCATATACTATGGAACCTCTTTGGCACCCGTGTTCGGCTGCCCAGCATCCCAGGGAGTAGAGCAAGAACGGTTGGCCTCTGCTGCCACAGCCGAAGAGACAGGGCAAAAAACTAGAGCTGTGCCTCTTCTGCAGAAAGTCAGCTTTGCAACGGTGCCATCCGCATTGCTGTCGCTCCTCGATTTCCCAACTCAAAGTCCATTACAATCGAACCTCTTTGGCACCCGTGCTGGGCTGCCCAGCATCCCAGGGAGTAGAGCACGAACGGTTGGTCTCTGCTCCCACAGCCAAATAGCCAGGGCAAAAAACTGGAGCTGTGCCTCTTCTGCAGAAAGTCAGCTTTGCAACGGTGCCATCCGCATTGCTGTTGCTCCTCGATTTCCCAACTCAAAGTCCATTACAATGGAACCTCTTTGGCACCCGTGCCCGGCTGCCCAGCATCCCAGGGAGTAGAGCACGAACATTTGGCCTCTGCTCCCACAGCCAAAGAGCCAGGGCAAAAAACTGGAGCTGTGCCTCTTCTGCAGAAAGTCAGCTTTGCAACGGTGCCATCCGCATTTCTGTCGCTCCTCCATTTCCCAACTCAAAGTCCATTACAATGGAACCTCTTTGGCACCCGTGCTGGGCTGCCCAGCATCCCAGGGAGTAGAGCACGAACGGTTGGCCTCTGCTCCCGCAGCCAAAGAGCCAGGGCAAAAAACTTGAGCTGTGCCTCTTCTGCAGAAAGTCAGATTTGCAACGGTGCCATCCGCATTGCTGTCGCTCCTCCATTTCCCAACTCAAAGTCCATTACAATGGAACCTCTTTGGCACCCGTGCTGGGCTGCCCAGCATCCCAGGGAGTAGAGCACGAACGGTTGGCCTCTGCTGCCACAGCCAAAGAGCCAGGGCAAAAACTGGAGCTGTGCCTCTTCTGCAGAAAGTCAGCTTTGCAACGGTGCCATCCGCATTGCTGTCGCTCCTCCATTTCCCAACTCAAAGTCCATTACAATGGAACCTCTTTGGCACCCGTGCTGGGCTGCCCAGCATCCCAGGGAGTACAGCACGAACGGTTGGGCTCTGCTCCCACAGCCGAAGAGGCAGGGCAAAAAGCTTGAGCTGTGCCTCTTCTGCAGAAAGTCAGCTTTGCAACGGTGCCATCCGCATTGCTGTCGCTCCTCCATTTCCCAACTGAAAGTCCATTACAATGGAACGTCTTTGGCACCCGTGCTGGGCTGCCCAGCATCCCAGGGAGTAGAGCACGAACGGTTGGCCTCTGCTCCTACAGCCAAAGAGCCAGGGCAAAAAACTGGAGCTGTGCCTCTTCTGCAGAAAGTCAGCTTTGCAACGGTGCCATCCACATTGCTGTTGCTCCTCCATTTCCCAACTGAAAGTCCATATACTATGGAACCTCTTTGGCACCCGTGCTGGGCTGCCCAGCATCCCAGGGAGTAGAGCACGAACGGTTGGCCTCTGCTCCCGCAGCCAAAGAGCCAGGGCAAAAAACTGGAGCTGTGCCTCTTCTGCAGAAAGTCAGCTTTGCAACGGTGCCATCCGCATTGCTGTCGCTCCTCCATTTCCCAACTCAAAGTCCATTACAATGGAACCTCTTTGGCACCCGTGCTGGGCTGCCCAGCATCCCAGGGAGTAGAGCACGTACGGTTGGCCTCTGCTCCCACAGCCGAAGAGCCAGGGCAAAAAACTGGAGCTGTGCCTCTTCTGCAGAAAGTCAGCTTTGCAACGGTGCCATCCACATTGCTGTCGCTCCTCGATTTCCCAACTCAAAGTCCATTACAATGGAACCTCTTTGGCACCCGTGCTCGGCTGCCCAGCATGGCAGGAAGTAGAGCACGAACGGTTGGCCTCTGCTCCCACAGCCAAAGAGCCAGGGAAAAAAACTGGAGCTGTGCCTCTTCTGCAGAAAGTCAGCTTTGCAACGGTGCCATCCACATTGCTGTCGCTCCTCGATTTCCCAACTCAAAGTCCATTACAATGGAACCTCTTTGGCACCCGTGCTGGGCTGCCCAGCATCCCAGGGAGTAGAGCATGAACGGTTGGCCTCTGCTGCCACAGCCGAAGAGACAGGGCAAAAAAGTAGAGCTGTGCCTCTTCTGCAGAAAGTCAGCTTTGCAACGGTGCCATCCGCATTGCTGTCGCTCCTCGATTTCCCAACTCAAAGTCCATTACAATGGAACCTCTTTGGCACCCGTGCTGGGCTGCCCAGCATCCCAGGGAGTAGAGCACGAACGGTTGGGCTCTGCTCCCACAGCCAAAGAGCCAGGGCAAAAAACTGGAGTTGTCCCTCTTCTGCAGAAAGTCAGCTTTGCAACGGTGCCATCCGCATTGCTGTCGCTCCTCCATTTCCCAACTCAAAATCCATTACAATGGAACGTCTTTGGCACCCGTGCTGGGCTGCCCAGCATCCCAGGGAGTAGAGCACGAACGGTTGGCCTCTGCTCCCACAGCCAAAGAGCCAGGGCAAAAAACTTGAGCTGTGCCTCTTCTGCAGAAAGTCAGCTTTGCAACGGTGCCATCCACATTGCTGTTGCTCCTCCATTTCCCAACTGAAAGTCCATATACTATGGAACCTCTTTGGCACCCGTGCTGGGCTGCCCAGCATCCCAGGGAGTAGAGCACGAACGGTTGGCCTCTGCTCCCGCAGCCAAAGAGCCAGGGCAAAAAACTGGAGCTGTGCCTCTTCTGCAGAAAGTCAGCTTTGCAACGGTGCCATCCGCATTGCTGTCGCTCCTCCATTTCCCAACTCAAAGTCCATTACAATGGAACCTCTTTGGCACCCGTGCTGGGCTGCCCAGCATCCCAGGGAGTAGAGCACGTACGGTTGGCCTCTGCTCCCACAGCCGAAGAGCCAGGGCAAAAAACTGGAGCTGTGCCTCTTCTGCAGAAAGTCAGCTTTGCAACGGTGCCATCCACATTGCTGTCGCTCCTCGATTTCCCAACTCAAAGTCCATTACAATGGAACCTCTTTGGCACCCGTGCTCGGCTGCCCAGCATGGCAGGAAGTAGAGCACGAACGGTTGGCCTCTGCTCCCACAGCCAAAGAGCCAGGGAAAAAAACTGGAGCTGTGCCTCTTCTGCAGAAAGTCAGCTTTGCAACGGTGCCATTCGCATTGCTGTCGCTCCTCCATTTCCCAACTCAAAGTCCATTACAATGGAACCTCTTTGGCACCCGTGCTCGGCTGCCCAGCATCCCAGGGAGTAGAGCACGAACGGTTGGCCTCTGCTCCAACAGCCGAAGAGCCAGGGCAAAAAGCTTGAGCTGTGCCTCTTCTGCAGAAAGTCTGCTTTGCAACGGTGCCATCCGCATTGCTGTCGCTCCTCCATTTCCCAACTCAAAGTCCATTACAATGGAACCTCTTTGGCACCCGTGCTCGGCTGCCCAGCATCCCAGGCAGTAGAGCACGAACGGTTGGCCTCTGCTCCCACAGCCGAAGAGCCAGGGCAAAAAACTGGAGCTGTGCCTCTTCTGCAGAAAGTCAGCTTTGCAACGGTGCCATCCGCATTGCTGTCGCTCCTCCATTTCCCAACTCAAAGTCCATTACAATGGAACGTCTTTGGCACCCGTGCTCGGCTGCCCAGCATCCCAGGGAGTAGAGCACGAACGGTTGGCCTCTGCTCCCACAGCCAAAGAGCCAGGGCAATAAACTGGAGCTGTGCCTCTTCTGCAGAAAGTCAGCTTTGCAACGGTGCCATCCGCATTGCTGTTGCTCCTCAATTTCCCAACTCAAAGTCCATCACAATGGAACCTCTTTGGCACACGTGCCCGGCTGCCCAGCATCCCAGGGAGTAGAGCACGAACGGTTGGCCTCTGCTCCCACAGCCAAAGAGACAGGGCAAAAAACTTGAGCTGTGCCTCTTCTGCAGAAAGTCAGCTTTGCAACGGTGCCATCCGCATTGCTGTTGCTCCTCCATTTCCCAACTCAAAGTCCATATACTATGGAACCTCTTTGGCACCCGTGTTCGGCTGCCCAGCATCCCAGGGAGTAGAGCATGAACGGTTGGCCTCTGCTGCCACAGCCGAAGAGACAGGGCAAAAAACTAGAGCTGTGCCTCTTCTGCAGAAAGTCAGCTTTGCAACGGTGCCATCCGCATTGCTGTCGCTCCTCGATTTCCCAACTCAAAGTCCATTACAATCGAACCTCTTTGGCACCCGTGCTGGGCTGCCCAGCATCCCAGGGAGTAGAGCACGAACGGTTGGTCTCTGCTCCCACAGCCAAATAGCCAGGGCAAAAAACTGGAGCTGTGCCTCTTCTGCAGAAAGTCAGCTTTGCAACGGTGCCATCCGCATTGCTGTTGCTCCTCGATTTCCCAACTCAAAGTCCATTACAATGGAACCTCTTTGGCACCCGTGCCCGGCTGCCCAGCATCCCAGGGAGTAGAGCACGAACATTTGGCCTCTGCTCCCACAGCCAAAGAGCCAGGGCAAAAAACTGGAGCTGTGCCTCTTCTGCAGAAAGTCAGCTTTGCAACGGTGCCATCCGCATTTCTGTCGCTCCTCCATTTCCCAACTCAAAGTCCATTACAATGGAACCTCTTTGGCACCCGTGCTGGGCTGCCCAGCATCCCAGGGAGTAGAGCACGAACGGTTGGCCTCTGCTCCCGCAGCCAAAGAGCCAGGGCAAAAAACTTGAGCTGTGCCTCTTCTGCAGAAAGTCAGATTTGCAACGGTGCCTTCCGCATTGCTGTCGCTCCTCCATTTCCCAACTCAAAGTCCATTACAATGGAACTTCTTTGGCACCCGTGCTGGGCTGCCCAGCATCCCAGGGAGTAGAGCACGAACGGTTGGCCTCTGCTGCCACAGCCAAAGAGCCAGGGCAAAAACTGGAGCTGTGCCTCTTCTGCAGAAAGTCAGCTTTGCAACGGTGCCATCCGCATTGCTGTCGCTCCTCCATTTCCCAACTCAAAGTCCATTACAATGGAACCTCTTTGGCACCCGTGCTGGGCTGCCCAGCATCCCAGGGAGTACAGCATGAACGCTTGGCCTCTGCTCCAACAGCCGAAGAGCCAGGGCAAAAAGCTTGAGCTGTGCCTCTTCTGCAGAAAGTCTGCTTTGCAACGGTGCCATCCGCATTGCTGTCGCTCCTCCATTTCCCAACTGAAAGTCCATTACAATTGAACCTCTTTGGCACCCGTGCTGGGCTGCCCAGCATCCCAGGGAGTAGAGCACGAACGGTTGGCCTCTGTTCCCGCAGCCAAAGAGCCAGGGCAAAAAACTGGAGCTGTGCCTCTTCTGCAGAAAGTCAGCTTTGCAACGGTGCCATCCGTATTGCTGTTGCTCCTCCATTTCCCAACTCAAAATCCATTACAATGGAACGTCTTTGGCACCCGTGCTCGGCTGCCCAGCATGGCAGGAAGTAGAGCACGAACGGTTGGCCTCTGCTCCCACAGCCAAAAAGCCAGGGCAAAAAACTGGAGCTGTGCCTCTTCTGCAGAAAGTCAGCTTTGCAACGGTGCCATCCGCATTGCTGTCGCTCCTCCATTTCCCAACACAAAGTCCATTACAATGGAACCTCTTTGGCACCCGTGCTGGGCTGCCCAGCATCCCAGGGAGTAGAGCACGTACGGTTGGCCTCTGCCCCCACAGCCGAAGAGCCAGGGCAAAAAACTTGAGCTGTGCCTCTTCTGCAGAAAGTCAACTTTGCAACGGTGCCATCCGAATTGCTGTTGCTCCTCGATTTCCCAACTCAAAGTCCATTACAATGGAACATTTCTGGCACACCTGCCCGGCTGCCCAGCATCCCAGGGAGTAGAGCACGAACGGTTGGGCTCTGCTCCCACAGCCAAAGAGACAGGGCAAAAAACTTGAGCTGTGCCTCTTCTGCAGAAAGTCAGCTTTGCAACGGTGCCATTCGCATTGCTGTCGCTCCTCCATTTCCCAACTCAAAGTCCATTACAATGGAACCTCTTTGGCACCCGTGCTCGGCTGCCCAGCATCCCAGGGAGTAGAGCACGAACGGTTGGCCTCTGCTCCCACAGCCGAAGAGCCAGGGCAAAAAACTTGAGCTGTGCCTCTTCTGCAGAAAGTCAGCTTTGCAACGGTGCCATCCACATTGCTGTTGCTCCTCCATTTCCCAACTCAAAGTCCATTACAATGGAACCTCTTTGGCACCCGTGCTGGGCTGCCCAGCATCCCAGGGAGTAGAGCATGAACGGTTGGCCTCTGCTGCCACAGCCGAAGAGACAGGGCAAAAAAGTTGAGCTGTGCCTCTTCTGCAGAAAGTCAGCTTTACAACGGTGCCATCCGCATTGCTGTCGCTCCTCCATTTCCCAACTCAAAGTCCATTACAATGGAACCTCTTTGGCACCCGTGCTGGGCTGCCCAGCATCCCAGGGAGTAGAGCACGAACGGTTGGCCTCTGCTCCCACAGCCAAAGAGCCAGGGCAAAAAACTTGAGCTGTGCCTCTTCTGCAGAAAGTCAGCTTTGCAACGGTGCCATCCGCATTGCTGTTGCTCTTCCATTTCCCAACTCAAAGTCCATTACAATGGAACCTCTTTGGCACCCGTGCTCGGCTGCCCAGCATCCCAGGGAGTAGAGCACGAACATTTGGCCTCTGCTCCCACAGCCAAAGAGCCAGGGAAAAAAACTGGAGCTGTGCCTCTTCTGCAGAAAGTCAGCTTTGCAACGGTGCCATCCGCATTTCTGTCGCTCCTCCATTTCCCAACTCAAAGTCCATTACAATGGAACCTCTTTGGCACCCGTGCTGGGCTGCCCAGCATCCCAGGGAGTAGAGCACGAACGGTTGGCCTCTGCTCCCACAGCCAAAGAGACAGGGCAAAAAACTGGAGCTGTGCCTCTTCTGCAGAAAGTCAGCTTTGCAACGGTGCCATCCGCATTGCTGTCGCTCCTCCATTTCCCAACTCAAAGTCCATTACAATGGAACATCTTTGGCACCCGTGCTGGGCTGCCCAGCATCCCAGGGAGTAGAGCACGAACGGTTGGCCTCTGCTCCCACAGCCAAAGAGCCAGGGCAAAAAACTGGAGCTGTGCCTCTTCTGCAGAAAGTCAGCTTTGCAACGGTGCCATCCGCATTGCTGTTGCTCCTCGATTTCCCAACTCAAAGTCCATTACAATGGAACCTCTTTGGCACCCGTGCTGGGCTGCCCAGCATCCCAGGGAGTAGAGCACGAACGGTTGGCCTCTGCTCCCACAGCCGAAGAGCCAGGGCAAAAAACTGGAGCTGTGCCTCTTCTGCAGAAAGTCAGCTTTGCAACGGTGCCATCCGCATTGCTGTCGCTCCTCCATTTCCCAACTCAAAGTCCATTACAATGGAACGTCTTTGGCACCCGTGCTGGGCTGCCCAGCATCCCAGGGAGTAGAGCATGAACGGTTGGCCTCTGCTCCCACAGCCAAAGAGCCAGGGCAAAAAACTGGAGCTGTGCCTCTTCTGCAGAAAGTCAACTTTGCAACGGTGACATCCGCATTGCTGTTGCTCCTCGATTTCCCAACTCAAAGTCCATTCCAATGGAACCTCTTTGGCACACGTGCTGGGCTGCCCAGCATCCCAGGGAGTAGAGCAGGAACGCTTGGCCTCTGCTCCAACAGCCGAAGAGGAAGGGCAAAAAGCTTGAGCTGTGCCTCTTCTGCAGAAAGTCAGCTTTGCAACGATGCCATCCGCATTGCTGTCGCTCCTCCATTTCCCAACTCAAAGTCCATTACAATGGAACCTCTTTGGCACCCGTGCTGGGCTGCCCAGCATCCCAGGGAGTAGAGCACGAACGGTTGGCCTCTGCTCCCACAGCCAAAGAGCCAGGGCAAAAAACTTGAGCTGTGCCTCTTCTGCAGAAAGTCAGCTTTGCAACGGTGCCATCCGCATTGCTGTTGCTCCTCCATTTCCCAACTCAAAGTCCATATACTATGGAACCTCTTTGGCACCCGTGTTCGGCTGCCCAGCATCCCAGGGAGTAGAGCATGAACGGTTGGCCTCTGCTGCCACAGCCGAAGAGACAGGGCAAAAAACTAGAGCTGTGCCTCTTCTGCAGAAAGTCAGCTTTGCAACGGTGCCATCCGCATTGCTGTCGCTCCTCGATTTCCCAACTCAAAGTCCATTACAATCGAACCTCTTTGGCACCCGTGTTCGGCTGCCCAGCATCCCAGGGAGTAGAGCACGAACATTTGGCCTCTGCTCCCACAGCCAAAGAGCCAGGGAAAAAAACTGGAGCTGTGCCTCTTCTGCAGAAAGTCAGCTTTGCAACGGTGCCATCCGCATTTCTGTCGCTCCTCCATTTCCCAACTCAAAGTCCATTACAATGGAACCTCTTTGGCACCCGTGCTGGGCTGCCCAGCATCCCAGGGAGTAGAGCACGAACGGTTGGCCTCTGCTCCCGCAGCCAAAGAGCCAGGGCAAAAAACTGGAGCTGTGCCTCTTCTGCAGAAAGTCAGCTTTGCAACGGTGCCATCCGCATTGCTGTCGCTCCTCCATTTCCCAACTCAAAGTCCATTACAATGGAACCTCTTTGGCACCCGTGCTGGGCTGCCCAGCATCCCAGGGAGTAGAGCACGAACGGTTGGCCTCTGCTCCCACAGCCAAAGAGCCAGGGCAAAAACTGGAGCTGTGCCTCTTCTGCAGAAAGTCAGCTTTGCAACGGTGCCATCCGCATTGCTGTCGCTCCTCCATTTCCCAACTCAAAGTCCATTACAATGGAACGTCTTTGGCACCCGTGCTCGGCTGCCCAGCATCCCAGGGAGTAGAGCACGAACGGTTGGCCTCTGCTCCCACAGCCAAAGAGCCAGGGCAATAAACTGGAGCTGTGCCTCTTCTGCAGAAAGTCAGCTTTGCAACGGTGCCATCCGCATTGCTGTTGCTCCTCAATTTCCCAACTCAAAGTCCATCACAATGGAACCTCTTTGGCACACGTGCCCGGCTGCCCAGCATCCCAGGGAGTAGAGCACGAACGGTTGGGCTCTGCTCCCACAGCCAAAGAGACAGGGCAAAAAACTTGAGCTGTGCCTCTTCTGCAGAAAGTCAGCTTTGCAACGGTGCCATTCGCATTGCTGTCGCTCCTCCATTTCCCAACTCAAAGTCCATTACAATGGAACCTCTTTGGCACCCGTGCTCGGCTGCCCAGCATCCCAGGGATTAGAGCAGGAATGGTTGGCCTCTGCTCCCACAGCCAAAGAGCCAGGGCAAAAAGCTTGAGCTGTGCCTCTTCTGCAGAAAGTCTGCTTTGCAACGGTGCCATCCGCATTGCTGTCGCTCCTCGATTTCCCAACTCAAAGTCCATTACAATGGAACATCTTTGGCACCCGTGCTGGGCTGCCCAGCATCCCAGGGAGTAGAGCACGAACGGTTGGCCTCTGCTCCCACAGCCAAAGAGCCAGGGCAAAAAACTTGAGCTGTGCCTCTTCTGCAGAAAGTCAGCTTTGCAAAGGTGCCATCCGCATTGCTGTTGCTCCTCCATTTCCCAACTCAAAGTCCATATACTATGGAACCTCTTTGGCACCCGTGTTCGGCTGCCCAGCATCCCAGGGAGTAGAGCATGAACGGTTGGCCTCTGCTGCCACAGCCGAAGAGACAGGGCAAAAAACTAGAGCTGTGCCTCTTCTGCAGAAAGTCAGCTTTGCAACGGTGCCATCCGCATTGCTGTTGCTCCTCGATTTCCCAACTCAAAGTCCATTACAATGGAACCTCTTTGGCACCCGTGCTGGGCTGCCCAGCATCCCAGGGAGTAGAGCACGAACGGTTGGTCTCTGCTCCCACAGCCAAAGAGCCAGGGCAAAAAACTGGAGCTGTGCCTCTTCTGCAGAAAGTCAGCTTTGCAACGGTGCCATCCGCATTGCTGTTGCTCCTCCATTTCCCAACTCAAAGTCCATTACAATGGAACCTCTTTGGCACCCGTGCCCGGCTGCCCAGCATCCCAGGGAGTAGAGCACGAACGGTTGGCCTCTGCTCCCACAGCCAAAGAGCCAGGGCAAAAAACTGGAGCTGTGCCTCTTCTGCAGAAAGTCAGCTTTGCAACGGTGCCATCCGCATTTCTGTCGCTCCTCCATTTCCCAACTCAAAGTCCATTACAATGGAACCTCTTTGGCACCCGTGCTGGGCTGCCCAGCATCCCAGGGAGTAGAGCACGAACGGTTGGCCTCTGCTCCCGCAGCCAAAGAGCCAGGGCAAAAAACTGGAGCTGTGCCTCTTCTGCAGAAAGTCAGATTTGCAATGGTGCCTTCCGCATTGCTGTCGCTCCTCCATTTCCCATCTCAAAGTCCATTACAATGGAACTTCTTTGGCACCCGTGCTGGGCTGCCCAGCATCCCAGGGAGTAGAGCACGAACGGTTGGCCTCTGCTGCCACAGCCAAAGAGCCAGGGCAAAAACTGGAGCTGTGCCTCTTCTGCAGAAAGTCAGCTTTGCAACGGTGCCATCCGCATTGCTGTCGCTCCTCCATTTCCCAACTCAAAGTCCATTACAATGGAACCTCTTTGGCACCCGTGCTGGGCTGCCCAGCATCCCAGGGAGTACAGCATGAACGCTTGGCCTCTGCTCCAACAGCCGAAGAGCCAGGGCAAAAAGCTTGAGCTGTGCCTCTTCTGCAGAAAGTCTGCTTTGCAACGGTGCCATCCGCATTGCTGTCGCTCCTCCATTTCCCAACTGAAAGTCCATTACAATTGAACCTCTTTGGCACCCGTGCTGGGCTGCCCAGCATCCCAGGGAGTAGAGCACGAACGGTTGGCCTCTGTTCCCGCAGCCAAAGAGCCAGGGCAAAAAACTGGAGCTGTGCCTCTTCTGCAGAAAGTCAGCTTTGCAACGGTGCCATCCGTATTGCTGTTGCTCCTCCATTTCCCAACTCAAAATCCATTTACAATGGAACGTCTTTGGCACCCGTGCTCGGCTGCCCAGCATGGCAGGAAGTAGAGCACGAACGGTTGGCCTCTGCTGCCACAGCCAAAAAGCCAGGGCAAAAAACTTGAGCTGTGCCTCTTCTGCAGAAAGTCAGCTTTGCAACGGTGCCATCCGCATTGCTGTCGCTCCTCCATTTCCCAACTCAAAGACCATTACAATGGAACCTCTTTGGCACCCGTGCTGGGCTGCCCAGCATCCCAGGGAGTAGAGCACGTACGGTTGGCCTCTGCCCCCACAGCCGAAGAGCCAGGGCAAAAAACTTGAGCTGTGCCTCTTCTGCAGAAAGTCAACTTTGCAACGGTGCCGTCCGAATTGCTGTTGCTCCTCGATTTCCCAACTCAAAGTCCATTACAATGGAACATTTTTGGCACACGTGCTGGGCTGCCCAGCATCCCAGGGAGTAGAGCACGAACGGTTGGGCTCTGCTCCCACAGCCAAAGAGACAGGGCAAAAAACTTGAGCTGTGCCTCTTCTGCAGAAAGTCAGCTTTGCAACGGTGCCATTCGCATTGCTGTCGCTCCTCCATTTCCCAACTCAAAGTCCATTACAATGGAACCTCTTTGGCACCCGTGCTGGGCTGCCCAGCATCCCAGGGAGTAGAGCACGAACGGTTGGCCTCTGCTCCCACAGCCGAAGAGCCAGGGCAAAAAACTTGAGCTGTGCCTCTTCTGCAGAAAGTCAGCTTTGCAACGGTGCCATCCGCATTGCTGTTGCTCCTCCATTTCCCAACTCAAAGTCCATTACAATGGAACCTCTTTGGCACCCGTGCTGGGCTGCCCAGCATCCCAGGGAGTAGAGCATGAACGGTTGGCCTCTGCTGCCACAGCCGAAGAGACAGGGCAAAAAAGTAGAGCTGTGCCTCTTCTGCAGAAAGTCAGCTTTGCAACGGTGCCATCCGCATTGCTGTCGCTCCTCCATTTCCCAACTCAAAGTCCATTACAATGGAACCTCTTTGGCACCCGTGCTGGGCTGCCCAGCATCCCAGGGAGTAGAGCACGAACGGTTGGCCTCTGCTCCCACAGCCAAAGAGCCAGGGCAAAAAACTTGAGCTGTGCCTCTTCTGCAGAAAGTCAGCTTTGCAACGGTGCCATCCGCATTGCTGTTGCTCTTCCATTTCCCAACTCAAAGTCCATTACAATGGAACCTCTTTGGCACCCGTGCTCGGCTGCCCAGCATCCCAGGGAGTAGAGCACGAACATTTGGCCTCTGCTCCCACAGCCAAAGAGCCAGGGAAAAAAACTGGAGCTGTGCCTCTTCTGCAGAAAGTCAGCTTTGCAACGGTGCCATCCGCATTTCTGTCGCTCCTCCATTTCCCAACTCAAAGTCCATTACAATGGAACCTCTTTGGCACCCGTGCTGGGCTGCCCAGCATCCCAGGGAGTAGAGCATGAACGGTTGGCCTCTGCTCCCACAGCCAAAGAGCCAGGGCAAAAAACTGGAGCTGTGCCTCTTCTGCAGAAAGTCAACTTTGCAACGGTGACATCCGCATTGCTGTTGCTCCTCGATTTCCCAACTCAAAGTCCATTCCAATGGAACCTCTTTGGCACACGTGCTGGGCTGCCCAGCATCCCAGGGAGTAGAGCAGGAACGCTTGGCCTCTGCTCCAACAGCCGAAGAGCCAGGGCAAAAAGCTTGAGCTGTGCCTCTTCTGCAGAAAGTCAGCTTTGCAACGGTGCCATCCGCATTGCTGTTGCTCCTCCATTTCCCAACTCAAAGTCCATATACTATGGAACCTCTTTGGCACCCGTGTTCGGCTGCCCAGCATCCCAGGGAGTAGAGCATGAACGGTTGGCCTCTGCTGCCACAGCCGAAGAGACAGGGCAAAAAACTAGAGCTGTGCCTCTTCTGCAGAAAGTCAGCTTTGCAACGGTGCCATCCGCATTGCTGTCGCTCCTCGATTTCCCAACTCAAAGTCCATTACAATCGAACCTCTTTGGCACCCGTGCTGGGCTGCCCAGCATCCCAGGGAGTAGAGCACAAACGGTTGGTCTCTGCTCCCACAGCCAAAGAGCCAGGGCAAAAAACTGGAGCTGTGCCTCTTCTGCAGAAAGTCAGCTTTGCAACGGTGCCATCCGTATTGCTGTTGCTCCTCCATTTCCCAACTCAAAGTCCATTACAATGGAACCTCTTTGGCACCCGTGCCCGGCTGCCCAGCATCCCAGGGAGTAGAGCACGAACATTTGGCCTCTGCTCCCACAGCCAAAGAGCCAGGGCAAAAACCTGGAGCTGTGCCTCTTCTGCAGAAAGTCAGCTTTGCAACGGTGCCATCCGCATTTCTGTCGCTCCTCCATTTCCCAACTCAAAGTCCATTACAATGGAACCTCTTTGGCACCCGTGCTGGGCTGCCCAGCATCCCAGGGAGTAGAGCACGAACGGTTGGCCTCTGCTCCCGCAGCCAAAGAGCCAGGGCAAAAAACTGGAGCTGTGCCTCTTCTGCAGAAAGTCAGATTTGCAACGGTGCCATCCGCATTGCTGTCGCTCCTCCATTTCCCAACTCAAAGTCCATTACAATGGAACCTCTTTGGCACCCGTGCTGGGCTGCCCAGCATCCCAGGGAGTAGAGCACGAACGGTTGGCCTCTGCTGCCACAGCCAAAGAGCCAGGGCAAAAACTGGAGCTGTGCCTCTTCTGCAGAAAGTCAGCTTTGCAACGGTGCCATCCGCATTGCTGTCGCTCCTCCATTTCCCAACTCAAAGTCCATTACAATGGAACCTCTTTGGCACCCGTGCTGGGCTGCCCAGCATCCCAGGGAGTAGAGCACGAACGGTTGGCCTCTGCTCCCACAGCCAAAGAGCCAGGGCAAAAAACTGGAGCTGTGCCTCTTCTGCAGAAAGTCAACTTTGCAACGGTGACATCCGCATTGCTGTTGCTCCTCCATTTCCCAACTCAAAGTCCATTACAATGGAACCTCTTTGGCACCCGTGCTGGGCTGCCCAGCATCCCAGGGAGTAGAGCATGAACGGTTGGCCTCTGCTCCCACAGCCGAAGAGACAGGGCAAAAAAGTAGAGCTGTGCCTCTTCTGCAGAAAGTCAGCTTTGCAACGGTGCCATCCGCATTGCTGTCGCTCCTCCATTTCCCAACTCAAAGTCCATTACAATGGAACCTCTTTGGCACCCGTGCTCGGCTGCCCAGCATCCCAGGGAGTAGAGCACGAACGGTTGGCCTCTGCTCCCACAGCCAAAGAGCCAGGGCAAAAAACTGGAGCTGTGCCTCTTCTGCAGAAAGTCAGCTTTGCAACGGTGCCATCCGCATTGCTGTTGCTATTCCATTTCCCAACTCAAAGTCCATTACAATGGAACCTCTTTGGCACCCGTGCTGGGCTGCCCAGCATCCCAGGGAGTAGAGCACGAACATTTGGCCTCTGCTCCCACAGCCTAAGAGCCAGGGAAAAAAACTGGAGCTGTGCCTCTTCTGCAGAAAGTCAGCTTTGCAACGGTGCCATCCGCATTTCTGTCGCTCCTCCATTTCCCAACTCAAAGTCCATTACAATGGAACCTCTTTGGCACCGTGCTGGGCTGCCCAGCATCCCAGGGAGTAGAGCACGAACGGTTGGCCTCTGCTCCCACAGCCAAAGAGACAGGGCAAAAAACTGGAGCTGTGCCTCTTCTGCAGAAAGTCAGCTTTGCAACGGTGCCATCCGCATTGCTGTTGCTCCTCGATTTCTCAACTCAAAGTCCATTACAATGGAACCTCTTTGGCACCCGTGCTGGGCTGCCCAGCATCCCAGGGAGTAGAGCACGAACGGTTGGCCTCTGCTCCCACAGCCAAAGAGCCAGGGCAAAAAACTTGAGCTGTGCCTCTTCTGCAGAAAGTCAGCTTTGCAACGGTGCCATCCGCATTGCTGTCGCTCCTCCATTTCCCAACTCAAAGTCCATTACAATGGAACGTCTTTGGCACCCGTGCTGGGCTGCCCAGCATCCCAGGGAGTAGAGCACGAACGGTTGGCCTCTGCTCCCACAGCCAAAGAGCCAGGGCAAAAAACTGGAGTTGTGCCTCTTCTGCAGAAAGTCAACTTTGCAACGGTGACATCCGCATTGCTGTTGCTCCTCGATTTCCCAACTCAAAGTCCATTACAATGGAACATCTTTGGCACACGTGCCCGGCTGCCCAGCATCCCAGGGAGTAGAGCAGGAACGCTTGGCCTCTGCTCCAACAGCCGAAGAGCCAGGGCAAAAAGCTTGAGCTGTGCCTCTTCTGCAGAAAGTCAGCTTTAAAACGGTGCCATCCGCATTGCTGTTGCTGCTCGTTTTCCCAACTCAAAGTCCATTACAATGGAACCTCTTTGGCACCCGTGCTCGGCTGCCCAGCATCCCAGGGAGTAGAGCACGAACGGTTGGCCTCTGCTCCCACAGCCAAAGAGCCAGGGCAAAAAACTGGAGCTGTTCCTCTTCTGCAGAATGTCAGCTTTGCAACGGTGCCATCCGCATTGCTGTTGCTCCTCGATTTCCCAACTCAAAGTCCATTACAATGGAACCTCTTTGGCACCCGTGCTGGGCTGCCCAGCATCCCAGGGAGTAGAGCATGAACGGTTGGCCTCTGCTCCCACAGCCGAAGAGGAAGGGCAAAAAGCTTGAGCTGTGCCTCTTCTGCAGAAAGTCTGCTTTGCAACGGTGCCATCCGCATTGCTGTTGCTCCTCCATTTCCCAACTCAAAGTCCATTACAATGGAACCTCTTTGGCACCCGTGCTCGGCTGCCCAGCATCCCAGGCAGTAGAGCACGAACGGTTGGCCTCTGCTCCCACAGCCGAAGAGCCAGGGCAAAAAACTGGAGCTGTGCCTCTTCTGCAGAAAGTCTGCTTTGCAACGGTGCCATCCGCATTGCTGTCGCTCCTCCATTTCCCAACTCAAAGTCCATTACAATGGAACCTCTTTGGCACCCGTGCTGGGCTGCCCAGCATCCCAGGGAGTAGAGCACGAACGGTTGGCCTCTGCTCCCACAGCCAAAGAGCCAGGGCAAAAAACTGGAGCTGTGCCTCTTCTGCAGAAAGTCAGCTTTGCAACGGTGCCATCCGCATTGCTGTTGCTCTTCCATTTCCCAACTCAAAGTCCATTACAATGGAACCTCTTTGGCACCCGTGCTGGGCTGCCCAGCATCCCAGGGAGTAGAGCATGAACGGTTGGCCTCTGCTCCCACAGCCGAAGAGCCAGGGCAAAAAACTGGAGCTGTGCCTCTTCTGCAGAAAGTCAGCTTTGCAACGGTGCCATCCGCATTGCTGTCGCTCCTCCATTTCCCAACTCAAAGTCCATTACAATGGAACCTCTTTGGCACCCGTGCTGGGCTGCCCAGCATCCCAGGGAGTAGAGCACGAACGGTTGGCCTCTGCTCCCACAGCCAAAGAGCCAGGGAAAAAAACTGGAGCTGTGCCTCTTCTGCAGAAAGTCAGATTTGCAACAGTGCCATCCGCATTGCTGTCGCTCCTCCATTTCCCAACTCAAAGTCCATTACAATGGAACGTCTTTGGCACCCGTGCTGGGCTGCCTATCATCCCAGGGAGTAGAGCACGAACGGTTGGCCTCTGCTCCCACAGCCAAAGAGCCAGGGCAAAAAACTTGAGCTGTGCCTCTTCTGCAGAAAGTCAGCTTTAAAACGGTGCCATCCGCATTGCTGTTGCTGCTCGTTTTCCCAACTCAAAATCCATTACAATGGAACCTCTTTGGCACCCGTGCTGGGCTGCCCAGCATCCCAGGGAGTAGAGCACGAACGGTTGGCCTCTGCTCCCACAGCCAAAGAGCCAGGGCAAAAAACTGGAGCTGTGCCTCTTCTGCAGAAAGTCAGCTTTGCAACGGTGCCATCCGCATTGCTGTCGCTCCTCCATTTCCCAACTCAAAGTCCATTACAATGGAACCTCTTTGGCACCCGTGCTCGGCTGCCCAGCATCCCAGGGAGTAGAGCACGAACGGTTGGCCTCTGCTCCCACAGCCGAAGAGCCAGGGCAAAAAAATTGGAGCTGTTCCTCTTCTGCAGAAAGTCAGCTTTGCAACGGTGTCTTCCGCATTGCTGTCGCTCCTCGATTTCCCAACTCAAAGTCCATTACAATGGAACCTCTTTGGCACCCGTGCTGGGCTGCCCAGCATCCCAGGGAGTAGAGCATGAACGGTTGGCCTCTTCTGCCACAGCCGAAGAGACAGGGCAAAAAACTGGAGCTGTGCCTCTTCTGCAGAAAGTCAGCTTTGCAACGGTGCCATCCGCATTGCTGTCGCTCCTCCATTTCCCAACTCAAAGTCCATTACAATGGAACCTCTTTGGCACCCGTGCTCGGCTGCCCAGCATCCCAGGGAGTAGAGCACGAACGGTTGGCCTCTGCTCCCACAGCCGAAGAGCCAGGGAAAAAAACTGGAGCTGTGCCTCTTCTGCAGAAAGTCAGATTTGCAACAGTGCCATCCGCATTGCTGTCGCTCCTCGATTTCCCAACTCAAAGTCCATTACAATGGAACCTCTTTGGCACCCGTGCTGGGCTGCCCAGCATCCCAGGGAGTAGAGCACGAACGATTGGCCTCTGCTCCCACAGCCGAAGAGCCAGGGCAAAAAACTGGAGCTGTGCCTCTTCTGCAGAAAGTCAGCTTTAAAACGGTGCCATCCGCATTGCTGTTGCTGCTCGTTTTCCCAACTCAAAGTCCATTAAAATGGAACCTCTTTGGCACCCGTGCTGGGCTGCCCAGCATCCCAGGGAGTAGAGCACGAACGGTTGGCCTCTGCTCCCACAGCCAAAGAGCCAGGAAAAAAAACTGGAGCTGTTCCTCTTCTGCAGAATGTCAGCTTTGCAACGGTGCCATCCGCATTGCTGTTGCTCCTCGATTTTCCAACTCAAAGTCCATTACAATGGAACCTCTTTGGCACCCGTGCTCGGCTGCCCAGCATCCCAGGGAGTAGAGCACGAACGGTTGGCCTCTGCTGCCACAGCCAAAGAGCCAGGGCAAAAAACTGGAACTGTGCCTCTTCTGCAGAAAGTCAGCTTTACAACGGTGCCATCCGCATTGCTGTCGCTCCTCGATTTCCCAACTCAAAGTCCATATACTATGGAACCTCTTTGGCACCCGTGCTCGGCTGCCCAGCATCCCAGGGAGAAGAGCACGTACGGTTGGCCTCTGCCCCCACAGCCGAAGAGCCAGGGCAAAAAACTTGAGCTGTGCCTCTAATGCAGAAAGTCAGCTTTGCAACGGTGCCATCGGCATTGCTGTTGATCCTCGATTTCCCAACTCAAAGTCCATTACAATGGAACATCTTTGGCACACGTGCCCGGCTGCCCAGCATCCCAGGGAGTAGAGCACGAACGGTTGGGCTCTGCTCCCACAGCCAAAGAGACAGGGCAATAAACTGGAGCTGTGCCTCTTCTGCAGAAAGTCAGCTTTGCAACGGTGCCATTCGCATTGCTGTCGCTCCTCCATTTCCCAACTCAAAGTCCATTACAATGGAACCTCTTTGGCACCCGTGCTGGGCTGCCCAGCATCCCAGGGAGTAGAGCACGAACGGTTGGCCTCTGCTCCCACAGCCGAAGAGCCAGGGCAAAAAACTGGAGCTGTGCCTCTTCTGCAGAATGTCAGCTTTGCAACGGTGTCATCCGCATTGCTGTCGCTCCTCGATTTCCCAACTCAAAGTCCATTACAATGGAACCTCTTTGGCACCCGTGCTGGGCTGCCCAGCATCCCAGGGAGTAGAGCACGAACGGTTGGCCTCTGCTCCCACAGCCGAAGAGCCAGGGCAAAAAACTTGAGCTGTGCCTCTTCTGCAGAAAGTCAGCTTTGCAACGGTGCCATCCGCATTGCTGTCGCTCCTCCATTTCCCAACTCAAAGTCCATTACAATGGAACCTCTTTGGCACCCGTGCTGGGCTGCCCAGCATCCCAGGGAGTAGAGCACGAACGGTTGGGCTCTGCTCCCACAGCCAAAGAGCCAGGGCAAAAAACTTGAGCTGTGCCTCTTCTGCAGAAAGTCAACTTTGCAACGGTGCCATCCGCATTGCTGTTGCTCCTCGATTTCCCAACTCAAAGTCCATTACAATGGAACCTCTTTGGCACACGTGCTGGGCTGCCCAGCATCCCAGGGAGTAGAGCATGAACGCTTGGCCTCTGCTCCAACAGCCGAAGAGCCAGGGCAAAAAGCTTGAGCTGTGCCTCTTCTGCAGAAAGTCTGCTTTGCAACGGTGCCATCCGCATTGCTGTCGCTCCTCCATTTCCCAACTCAAAGTCCATTACAATGGAACCTCTTTGGCACCCGTGCTCGGCTGCCCAGCATCCCAGGGAGTAGAGCACGAACGGTTGGCCTCTGCTCCCACAGCCGAAGAGCCAGGGCAAAAAACTGGAGCTGTGCCTCTTCTGCAGAAAGTCAGATTTGCAACAGTGCCATCCGCATTGCTGTCGCTCCTCGATTTCCCAACTCAAAGTCCATTACAATGGAACCTCTTTGGCACCCGTGCTGGGCTGCCCAGCATCCCAGGGAGTAGAGCACGAACGATTGGCCTCTGCTCCCACAGCCGAAGAGCCAGGGCAAAAAACTGGAGCTGTGCCTCTTCTGCAGAAAGTCAGCTTTAAAACGGTGCCATCCGCATTGCTGTTGCTGCTCGTTTTCCCAACTCAAAGTCCATTAAAATGGAACCTCTTTGGCACCCGTGCTGGGCTGCCCAGCATCCCAGGGAGTAGAGCACGAACGGTTGGCCTCTGCTCCCACAGCCAAAGAGCCAGGAAAAAAAACTGGAGCTGTTCCTCTTCTGCAGAATGTCAGCTTTGCAACGGTGTCTTCCGCATTGCTGTCGCTCCTCGATTTCCCAACTCAAAGTCCATTACAATGGAACCTCTTTGGCACCCGTGCTGGGCTGCCCAGCATCCCAGGGAGTAGAGCACGAACGATTGGCCTCTGCTCCCACAGCCGAAGAGCCAGGGCAAAAAACTGGAGCTGTGCCTCTTCTGCAGAAAGTCAGCTTTAAAACGGTGCCATCCGCATTGCTGTTGCTGCTCGTTTTCCCAACTCAAAGTCCATTAAAATGGAACCTCTTTGGCACCCGTGCTGGGCTGCCCAGCATCCCAGGGAGTAGAGCACGAACGGTTGGCCTCTGCTCCCACAGCCGAAGAGCCAGGGCAAAAAAATTGGAGCTGTTCCTCTTCTGCAGAAAGTCAGCTTTGCAACGGTGTCTTCCGCATTGCTGTCGCTCCTCGATTTCCCAACTCAAAGTCCATTACAATGGAACCTCTTTGGCACCCGTGCTGGGCTGCCCAGCATCCCAGGGAGTAGAGCATGAACGGTTGGCCTCTTCTGCCACAGCCGAAGAGACAGGGCAAAAAACTGGAGCTGTGCCTCTTCTGCAGAAAGTCAGCTTTGCAACGGTGCCATCCGCATTGCTGTCGCTCCTCCATTTCCCAACTCAAAGTCCATTACAATGGAACCTCTTTGGCACCCGTGCCCGGCTGCCCAGCATCCCAGGGAGTAGAGCACGAACGGTTGGCCTCTGCTCCCACAGCCGAAGAGCCAGGGAAAAAAACTGGAGCTGTGCCTCTTCTGCAGAAAGTCAGATTTGCAACAGTGCCATCCGCATTGCTGTCGCTCCTCGATTTCCCAACTCAAAGTCCATTACAATGGAACCTCTTTGGCACCCGTGCTGGGCTGCCCAGCATCCCAGGGAGTAGAGCACGAACGATTGGCCTCTGCTCCCACAGCCGAAGAGCCAGGGCAAAAAACTGGAGCTGTGCCTCTTCTGCAGAAAGTCAGCTTTAAAACGGTGCCATCCGCATTGCTGTTGCTGCTCGTTTTCCCAACTCAAAGTCCATTAAAATGGAACCTCTTTGGCACCCGTGCTGGGCTGCCCAGCATCCCAGGGAGTAGAGCACGAACGGTTGGCCTCTGCTCCCACAGCCAAAGAGCCAGGAAAAAAAACTGGAGCTGTTCCTCTTCTGCAGAATGTCAGCTTTGCAACGGTGCCATCCGCATTGCTGTTGCTCCTCGATTTTCCAACTCAAAGTCCATTACAATGGAACCTCTTTGGCACCCGTGCTCGGCTGCCCAGCATCCCAGGGAGTAGAGCACGAACGGTTGGCCTCTGCTGCCACAGCCAAAGAGCCAGGGCAAAAAACTGGAACTGTGCCTCTTCTGCAGAAAGTCAGCTTTACAACGGTGCCATCCGCATTGCTGTCGCTCCTCGATTTCCCAACTCAAAGTCCATATACTATGGAACCTCTTTGGCACCCGTGCTCGGCTGCCCAGCATCCCAGGGAGAAGAGCACGTACGGTTGGCCTCTGCCCCCACAGCCGAAGAGCCAGGGCAAAAAACTTGAGCTGTGCCTCTAATGCAGAAAGTCAGCTTTGCAACGGTGCCATCGGCATTGCTGTTGATCCTCGATTTCCCAACTCAAAGTCCATTACAATGGAACATCTTTGGCACACGTGCCCGGCTGCCCAGCATCCCAGGGAGTAGAGCACGAACGGTTGGGCTCTGCTCCCACAGCCAAAGAGACAGGGCAATAAACTGGAGCTGTGTCTCTTCTGCAGAAAGTCAGCTTTGCAACGGTGCCATTCGCATTGCTGTCGCTCCTCCATTTCCCAACTCAAAGTCCATTACAATGGAACCTCTTTGGCACCCGTGCTGGGCTGCCCAGCATCCCAGGGAGTAGAGCACGAACGGTTGGCCTCTGCTCCCACAGCCGAAGAGCCAGGGCAAAAAACTGGAGCTGTGCCTCTTCTGCAGAATGTCAGCTTTGCAACGGTGTCATCCGCATTGCTGTCGCTCCTCGATTTCCCAACTCAAAGTCCATTACAATGGAACCTCTTTGGCACCCGTGCTGGGCTGCCCAGCATCCCAGGGAGTAGAGCACGAACGGTTGGCCTCTGCTCCCACAGCCGAAGAGCCAGGGCAAAAAACTTGAGCTGTGCCTCTTCTGCAGAAAGTCAGCTTTGCAACGGTGCCATCCGCATTGCTGTCGCTCCTCCATTTCCCAACTCAAAGTCCATTACAATGGAACCTCTTTGGCACCCGTGCTGGGCTGCCCAGCATCCCAGGGAGTAGAGCACGAACGGTTGGGCTCTGCTCCCACAGCCAAAGAGCCAGGGCAAAAAACTTGAGCTGTGCCTCTTCTGCAGAAAGTCAACTTTGCAACGGTGCCATCCGCATTGCTGTTGCTCCTCGATTTCCCAACTCAAAGTCCATTACAATGGAACCTCTTTGGCACACGTGCTGGGCTGCCCAGCATCCCAGGGAGTAGAGCATGAACGCTTGGCCTCTGCTCCAACAGCCGAAGAGCCAGGGCAAAAAGCTTGAGCTGTGCCTCTTCTGCAGAAAGTCTGCTTTGCAACGGTGCCATCCGCATTGCTGTCGCTCCTCCATTTCCCAACTCAAAGTCCATTACAATGGAACCTCTTTGGCACCCGTGCTCGGCTGCCCAGCATCCCAGGGAGTAGAGCACGAACGGTTGGCCTCTGCTCCCACAGCCGAAGAGCCAGGGCAAAAAACTGGAGCTGTGCCTCTTCTGCAGAAAGTCAGATTTGCAACAGTGCCATCCGCATTGCTGTCGCTCCTCGATTTCCCAACTCAAAGTCCATTACAATGGAACCTCTTTGGCACCCGTGCTGGGCTGCCCAGCATCCCAGGGAGTAGAGCACGAACGATTGGCCTCTGCTCCCACAGCCGAAGAGCCAGGGCAAAAAACTGGAGCTGTGCCTCTTCTGCAGAAAGTCAGCTTTAAAACGGTGCCATCCGCATTGCTGTTGCTGCTCGTTTTCCCAACTCAAAGTCCATTAAAATGGAACCTCTTTGGCACCCGTGCTGGGCTGCCCAGCATCCCAGGGAGTAGAGCACGAACGGTTGGCCTCTGCTCCCACAGCCAAAGAGCCAGGAAAAAAAACTGGAGCTGTTCCTCTTCTGCAGAATGTCAGCTTTGCAACGGTGCCATCCGCATTGCTGTTGCTCCTCGATTTTCCAACTCAAAGTCCATTACAATGGAACCTCTTTGGCACCCGTGCTGGGCTGCCCAGCATCCCAGGGAGTAGAGCACGAACGGTTGGCCTCTGCTGCCACAGCCAAAGAGCCAGGGCAAAAAACTGGAACTGTGCCTCTTCTGCAGAAAGTCAGCTTTACAACGGTGCCATCCGCATTGCTGTCGCTCCTCGATTTCCCAACTCAAAGTCCATATACTATGGAACCTCTTTGGCACCCGTGCTCGGCTGCCCAGCATCCCAGGGAGAAGAGCACGTACGGTTGGCCTCTGCCCCCACAGCCGAAGAGCCAGGGCAAAAAACTTGAGCTGTGCCTCTTCTGCAGAAAGTCAGCTTTGCAACGGTGCCATCGGCATTGCTGTTGATCCTCGATTTCCCAACTCAAAGTCCATTACAATGGAACATCTTTGGCACACGTGCCCGGCTGCCCAGCATCCCAGGGAGTAGAGCACGAACGGTTGGGCTCTGCTCCCACAGCCAAAGAGACAGGGCAATAAACTGGAGCTGTGCCTCTTCTGCAGAAAGTCAGCTTTGCAACGGTGCCATTCGCATTGCTGTCGCTCCTCCATTTCCCAACTCAAAGTCCATTACAATGGAACCTCTTTGGCACCCGTGCTGGGCTGCCCAGCATCCCAGGGAGTAGAGCACGAACGGTTGGCCTCTGCTCCCACAGCCGAAGAGCCAGGGCAAAAAACTGGAGCTGTGCCTCTTCTGCAGAATGTCAGCTTTGCAACGGTGTCATCCGCATTGCTGTCGCTCCTCGATTTCCCAACTCAAAGTCCATTACAATGGAACCTCTTTGGCACCCGTGCTGGGCTGCCCAGCATCCCAGGGAGTAGAGCACGAACGGTTGGCCTCTGCTCCCACAGCCGAAGAGCCAGGGCAAAAAACTTGAGCTGTGCCTCTTCTGCAGAAAGTCAGCTTTGCAACGGTGCCATCCGCATTGCTGTCGCTCCTCCATTTCCCAACTCAAAGTCCATTTCAATGGAACCTCTTTGGCACCCGTGCTGGGCTGCCCAGCATCCCAGGGAGTAGAGCACGAACGGTTGGGCTCTGCTCCCACAGCCAAAGAGCCAGGGCAAAAAACTTGAGCTGTGCCTCTTCTGCAGAAAGTCAACTTTGCAACGGTGCCATCCGCATTGCTGTTGCTCCTCGATTTCCCAACTCAAAGTCCATTACAATGGAACCTCTTTGGCACACGTGCCCGGCTGCCCAGCATCCCAGGGAGTAGAGCATGAACGCTTGGCCTCTGCTCCAACAGCCGAAGAGCCAGGGCAAAAAGCTTGAGCTGTGCCTCTTCTGCAGAAAGTCTGCTTTGCAACGGTGCCATCCGCATTGCTGTCGCTCCTCCATTTCCCAACTCAAAGTCCATTACAATGGAACCTCTTTGGCACCCGTGCTCGGCTGCCCAGCATCCCAGGGAGTAGAGCACGAACGGTTGGCCTCTGCTCCCACAGCCGAAGAGCCAGGGCAAAAAACTGGAGCTGTGCCTCTTCTGCAGAAAGTCAGCTTTGCAACGGTGTCATCCGCATTGCTGTCGCTCCTCCATTTCCCAACTCAAAGTCCATTACAATGGAACCTCTCTGGCACCCGTGCTGGGCTGCCCAGCATCCCAGGGTGTAGAGCACGAACGGTTGGCCTCTGCTCCCACAGCCGAAGAGCCAGGGCAAAAAACTGGAGCTGTGCCTCTTCTGCAGAAAGTCAGCTTTAAAACGGTGCCATCCGCATTGCTGTTGCTGCTCGTTTTCCCAACTCAAAGTCCATTAAAATGGAACCTCTTTGGCACCCGTGCTGGGCTGCCCAGCATCCCAGGGAGTAGAGCACGAACGGTTGGCCTCTGCTCCCACAGCCAAAGAGCCAGGAAAAAAAATTGGAGCTGTTCCTCTTCTGCAGAATGTCAGCTTTGCAACGGTGCCATCCGCATTGCTGTTGCTCCTCGATTTTCCAACTCAAAGTCCATTACAATGGAACCTCTTTGGCACCCGTGCTGGGCTGCCCAGCATCCCAGGGAGTAGAGCACGAACGGTTGGCCTCTGCTGCCACAGCCAAAGAGCCAGGGCAAAAAACTGGAACTGTGCCTCTTCTGCAGAAAGTCAGCTTTACAACGGTGCCATCCGCATTGCTGTCGCTCCTCGATTTCCCAACTCAAAGTCCATATACTATGGAACCTCTTTGGCACCCGTGCTCGGCTGCCCAGCATCCCAGGGAGAAGAGCACGTACGGTTGGCCTCTGCCCCCACAGCCGAAGAGCCAGGGCAAAAAACTTGAGCTGTGCCTCTAATGCAGAAAGTCAGCTTTGCAACGGTGCCATCGGCATTGCTGTTGATCCTCGATTTCCCAACTCAAAGTCCATTACAATGGAACATCTTTGGCACACGTGCCCGGCTGCCCAGCATCCCAGGGAGTAGAGCACGAACGGTTGGGCTCTGCTCCCACAGCCAAAGAGACAGGGCAATAAACTGGAGCTGTGCCTCTTCTGCAGAAAGTCAGCTTTGCAACGGTGCCATTCGCATTGCTGTCGCTCCTCCATTTCCCAACTCAAAGTCCATTACAATGGAACCTCTTTGGCACCCGTGCTGGGCTGCCCAGCATCCCAGGGAGTAGAGCACGAACGGTTGGCCTCTGCTCCCACAGCCGAAGAGCCAGGGCAAAAAACTGGAGCTGTGCCTCTTCTGCAGAATGTCAGCTTTGCAACGGTGTCATCCGCATTGCTGTCGCTCCTCGATTTCCCAACTCAAAGTCCATTACAATGGAACCTCTTTGGCACCCGTGCTGGGCTGCCCAGCATCCCAGGGAGTAGAGCACGAACGGTTGGCCTCTGCTCCCACAGCCAAAGAGCCAGGGAAAAAAACTGGAGCTGTGCCTCTTCTGCAGAAAGTCAGCTTTGCAACGGTGCCATCCGCATTGCTGTCGCTCCTCCATTTCCCAACTCAAAGTCCATTACAATGGAACCTCTTTGGCACCCGTGCTGGGCTGCCCACCATCCCAGGGAGTAGAGCACGAACGGTTGGGCTCTGCTCCCACAGCCAAAGAGCCAGGGCAAAAAACTTGAGCTGTGCCTCTTCTGCAGAAAGTCAACTTTGCAACGGTGCCATCCGCATTGCTGTTGCTCCTCGATTTCCCAACTCAAAGTCCATTACAATGGAACCTCTTTGGCACACGTGCTGAGCTGCCCAGCATCCCAGGGAGTAGAGCACGAACGGTTGGCCTCTGCTCCCACAGCCGAAGAGCCAGGGCAAAAAACTGGAGCTGTGCCTCTTCTGCAGAATGTCAGCTTTGCAACGGTGTCATCCGCATTGCTGTCGCTCCTCGATTTCCCAACTCAAAGTCCATTACAATGGAACCTCTTTGGCACCCGTGCTGGGCTGCCCAGCATCCCAGGGAGTAGAGCACGAACGGTTGGCCTCTGCTCCCACAGCCGAAGAGCCAGGGCAAAAAACTTGAGCTGTGCCTCTTCTGCAGAAAGTCAGCTTTGCAACGGTGCCATCCGCATTGCTGTCGCTCCTCCATTTCCCAACTCAAAGTCCATTACAATGGAACCTCTTTGGCACCCGTGCTGGGCTGCCCACCATCCCAGGGAGTAGAGCACGAACGGTTGGGCTCTGCTCCCACAGCCAAAGAGCCAGGGCAAAAAACTTGAGCTGTGCCTCTTCTGCAGAAAGTCAACTTTGCAACGGTGCCATCCGCATTGCTGTTGCTCCTCGATTTCCCAACTCAAAGTCCATTACAATGGAACCTCTTTGGCACCCGTGCTGGGCTGCCCAGCATCCCAGGGAGTAGAGCACGAACGGTTGGCCTCTGCTCCCACAGCCGAAGAGCCAGGGCAAAAAACTGGAGCTGTGCCTCTTCTGCAGAATGTCAGCTTTGCAACGGTGTCATCCGCATTGCTGTCGCTCCTCGATTTCCCAACTCAAAGTCCATTACAATGGAACCTCTTTGGCACCCGTGCTGGGCTGCCCAGCATCCCAGGGAGTAGAGCACGAACGGTTGGCCTCTGCTCCCACAGCCGAAGAGCCAGGGCAAAAAACTTGAGCTGTGCCTCTTCTGCAGAAAGTCAGCTTTGCAACGGTGCCATCCGCATTGCTGTCGCTCCTCCATTTCCCAACTCAAAGTCCATTTCAATGGAACCTCTTTGGCACCCGTGCTGGGCTGCCCAGCATCCCAGGGAGTAGAGCACGAACGGTTGGGCTCTGCTCCCACAGCCAAAGAGCCAGGGCAAAAAACTTGAGCTGTGCCTCTTCTGCAGAAAGTCAACTTTGCAACGGTGCCATCCGCATTGCTGTTGCTCCTCGATTTCCCAACTCAAAGTCCATTACAATGGAACCTCTTTGGCACACGTGCTGGGCTGCCCAGCATCCCAGGGAGTAGAGCATGAACGCTTGGCCTCTGCTCCAACAGCCGAAGAGCCAGGGCAAAAAGCTTGAGCTGTGCCTCTTCTGCAGAAAGTCTGCTTTGCAACGGTGCCATCCGCATTGCTGTCGCTCCTCCATTTCCCAACTCAAAGTCCATTACAATGGAACCTCTTTGGCACCCGTGCTCGGCTGCCCAGCATCCCAGGGAGTAGAGCACGAACGGTTGGCCTCTGCTCCCACAGCCGAAGAGCCAGGGCAAAAAACTGGAGCTGTGCCTCTTCTGCAGAAAGTCAGATTTGCAACAGTGCCATCCGCATTGCTGTCGCTCCTCGATTTCCCAACTCAAAGTCCATTACAATGGAACCTCTTTGGCACCCGTGCTGGGCTGCCCAGCATCCCAGGGAGTAGAGCACGAACGATTGGCCTCTGCTCCCACAGCCGAAGAGCCAGGGCAAAAAACTGGAGCTGTGCCTCTTCTGCAGAAAGTCAGCTTTAAAACGGTGCCATCCGCATTGCTGTTGCTGCTCGTTTTCCCAACTCAAAGTCCATTAAAATGGAACCTCTTTGGCACCCGTGCTGGGCTGCCCAGCATCCCAGGGAGTAGAGCACGAACGGTTGGCCTCTGCTCCCACAGCCAAAGAGCCAGGAAAAAAAATTGGAGCTGTTCCTCTTCTGCAGAATGTCAGCTTTGCAACGGTGCCATCCGCATTGCTGTTGCTCCTCGATTTTCCAACTCAAAGTCCATTACAATGGAACCTCTTTGGCACCCGTGCTGGGCTGCCCAGCATCCCAGGGAGTAGAGCACGAACGGTTGGCCTCTGCTGCCACAGCCAAAGAGCCAGGGCAAAAAACTGGAACTGTGCCTCTTCTGCAGAAAGTCAGCTTTACAACGGTGCCATCCGCATTGCTGTCGCTCCTCGATTTCCCAACTCAAAGTCCATATACTATGGAACCTCTTTGGCACCCGTGCTCGGCTGCCCAGCATCCCAGGGAGAAGAGCACGTACGGTTGGCCTCTGCCCCCACAGCCGAAGAGCCAGGGCAAAAAACTTGAGCTGTGCCTCTAATGCAGAAAGTCAGCTTTGCAACGGTGCCATCGGCATTGCTGTTGATCCTCGATTTCCCAACTCAAAGTCCATTACAATGGAACATCTTTGGCACACGTGCCCGGCTGCCCAGCATCCCAGGGAGTAGAGCACGAACGGTTGGGCTCTGCTCCCACAGCCAAAGAGACAGGGCAATAAACTGGAGCTGTGCCTCTTCTGCAGAAAGTCAGCTTTGCAACGGTGCCATTCGCATTGCTGTCGCTCCTCCATTTCCCAACTCAAAGTCCATTACAATGGAACCTCTTTGGCACCCGTGCTGGGCTGCCCAGCATCCCAGGGAGTAGAGCACGAACGGTTGGCCTCTGCTCCCACAGCCGAAGAGCCAGGGCAAAAAACTGGAGCTGTGCCTCTTCTGCAGAATGTCAGCTTTGCAACGGTGTCATCCGCATTGCTGTCGCTCCTCGATTTCCCAACTCAAAGTCCATTACAATGGAACCTCTTTGGCACCCGTGCTGGGCTGCCCAGCATCCCAGGGAGTAGAGCACGAACGGTTGGCCTCTGCTCCCACAGCCAAAGAGCCAGGGCAAAAAACTTGAGCTGTGCCTCTTCTGCAGAAAGTCAGCTTTGCAACGGTGCCATCCGCATTGCTGTCGCTCCTCCATTTCCCAACTCAAAGTCCATTACAATGGAACCTCTTTGGCACCCGTGCTGGGCTGCCCACCATCCCAGGGAGTAGAGCACGAACGGTTGGGCTCTGCTCCCACAGCCAAAGAGCCAGGGCAAAAAACTTGAGCTGTGCCTCTTCTGCAGAAAGTCAACTTTGCAACGGTGCCATCCGCATTGCTGTTGCTCCTCGATTTCCCAACTCAAAGTCCATTACAATGGAACCTCTTTGGCACACGTGCTGGGCTGCCCAGCATCCCAGGGAGTAGAGCATGAACGCTTGGCCTCTGCTCCAACAGCCGAAGAGCCAGGGCAAAAAGCTTGAGCTGTGCCTCTTCTGCAGAAAGTCTGCTTTGCAACGGTGCCATCCGCATTGCTGTCGCTCCTCCATTTCCCAACTCAAAGTCCATTACAATGGAACCTCTTTGGCACCCGTGCTCGGCTGCCCAGCATCCCAGGGAGTAGAGCACGAACGGTTGGCCTCTGATCCCACAGCCGAAGAGCCAGGGCAAAAAGCTTGAGCTGTGCCTCTTCTGCAGAAAGTCAGCTTTGCAACGGTGCCATTCGCATTGCTGTTGCTCCTCGATTTCCCAACTCAAAATCCATTACAATGGAACATCTTTGGAACCCGTGCTGGGCTGCCCAGCATGGCAGGAAGTAGAGCATGAACGGTTGGCCTCTGCTCCCACAGCCGAAGAGCCAGGGCAAAAAACTGGAGCTGTGCCTCTTCTGCAGAAAGTCAGCTTTGCAACGGTGCCATCCGCATTGCTGTCGCTCCTCCATTTCCCAACTCAAAGTCCATTACAATGGAACCTCTTTGGCACCCGTGCTGGGCTGCCCAGCATCCCAGGGAGTAGAGCACGAACGGTTGGCCTCTGCTCCCACAGCCGAAGAGCCAGGGCAAAAAACTGGAGCTGTGCCTCTTCTGCAGAAAGTCAGCTTTGCAACGGTGCCTTCCGCATTGCTGTCGCTCCTCGATTTCCCAACTCAAAATCCATTACAATGGAACGTCTTTGGCACCCGTGCTCGGCTGCCCAGCATCCCAGGGAGTAGAGCACGAACGGTTGGCCTCTGCTCCCACAGCCAAAGAGCCAGGGCAAAAAACTGGAGCTGTGCCTCTTCTGCAGAAAGTCAGCTTTGCAACGGTGCCATCCACATTGCTGTCGCTCCTCCATTTCCCAACTCAAAGTCCATTACAATTGAACCTCTTTGGCACCCGTGCTGGGCTGCCCAGCATCCCAGGGAGTAGAGCACGAACGGTTGGCCTCTGCTCCCGCAGCCAAAGAGCCAGGGCAAAAAACTGGAGCTGTGCCTCTTCTGCAGAAAGTCAGCTTTGCAACGGTGCCATCCGCATTGCTGTCGCTCCTCCATTTCCCAACTCAAAGTCCATTACAATGGAACCTCTTTGGCACCCGTGCTGGGCTGCCCAGCATCCCAGGGAGTAGAGCACGAACGGTTGGCCTCTGCTCCCACAGCCAAAGAGCCAGGGCAATAAACTTGAGCTGTGCCTCTTCTGCAGAAAGTCAGCTTTAAAACGGTGCCATCCGCATTGCTGTTGCTCCTCCATTTCCCAACTCAAAGTCCAATACAATGGAACCTCTTTGGCACCCGTGCTCGGCTGCCCAGCATCCCAGGGAGTAGAGCACGAACGGTTGGCCTCTGCTCCAACAGCCGAAGAGCCAGGGCAAAAAACTTGAGCTGTGCCTCTTCTGCAGAAAGTCAGCTTTGCAACGGTGCCATCCGCATTGCTGTCGCTCCTCCATTTCCCAACTCAAAGTCCATTACAATGGAACCTCTTTGGCACCCGTGCTGGGCTGCCCAGCATCCCAGGGAGTAGAGCACGAACGGTTGGCCTCTGCTCCCACAGCCGAAGAGCCAGGGCAAAAAACTGGAGCTGTGCCTCTTCTGCAGAAAGTCAGCTTTGCAACGGTGCCATCCGCATTGCTGTTGCTCCTCGATTTCCCAACTCAAAGTCCATTACAATTTAACCTCTTTGGCACACGTGCTGGGCTGCCCAGCATCCCAGGGAGTAGAGCACGAACGGTTGGCCTCTGCTCCCACAGCCAAAGAGCCAGGGCAAAAAACTGGAGCTGTGCCTCTTCTGCAGAAAGTCAGCTTTAAAACGGTGCCATCCGCATTGCTGTCCCTCCTCGATTTCCCAACTCAAAGTCCATTACAATGGAACCTCTTTGGCACACGTGCTGGGCTGCCCAGCATGGCAGGAAGTAGAGCACGAACGGTTGGCCTCTGCTCTCACAGCCAAAGAGCCAGGGAAAAAAACTGGAGCTGTGCCTCTTCTGCAGAAAGTCTGCTTTGCAACGGTGCCATCCGCATTGCTGTCGGTCCTCGATTTCGCAACTCAAAATCCATTACAATGGAACGTCTTTGGCACCCGTGCTGGGCTGCCCAGCATCCCAGGGAGTAGAGCACGAACGGTTGGCCTCTGCTCCCACAGCCAAAGAGCCAGGGCAAAAAGCTTGAACTGTGCCTCTTCTGCAGAAAGTCAGCTTTGCAACGGTGCCATCCGCATTGCTGTCGCTCCTAGATTTCGCAACTCAAAGTCCATTACAATGGAACCTCTTTGGCACCCGTGCTGGGCTGCCCAGCATCCCAGGCAGTAGAGCACGAACGGTTGGCCTCTGCTCCCACAGCCGAAGAGACAGGGCAAAAAACTGTGAGCACTGCTTCAGGTTCTGGCGAGGGAACGTAAATAAGCAGTTCAGGAAGATGGACTTAACATTAAAAGGTAGTTCACATTGCCATGCTGATGACACTGGATCACTGCTTACGCTGTGCAGGTGATTCCCCGCACCCTCTTTCTGCCCTCGCACCTCCACGGTGGCAGCAGTGGTTGGAGCTGTCAGCTGAATTCCAAAGCAGATTTCTGCTCTGCCTCCTGCCCCAGAGAAGCAGAAGCTGTGTGTTCAGTCTTTCAGATGCTTGATTGTACCGTTCTCGGCAGAAAAACTCAGGTGCACTGACATTCTCAGGAGAGTGCAGCAGAGCTCCCTGATGGCTTTTCAGGCAGAGTAGAAGGCGTCTGTTGTGGATTCTGTGCTTTTTGCGCTTTCCCTGGACTTTTGCTTTCTGTGAGCACTGCTTCAGGTTCTGGCGAGGGAACGTAAATAAGCAATTCAGGAAGATGGACTTAACATTAAAAGGTAGTTCACATTGCTATTCTGATGACAATGGATCACTGCTCACGCTGTGCAAGTGATTCCCCGCACCCTCTTTCTGCCCTCGCACCTCCACGGTGGCAGCAGTGGTTGGAGCTGTCAGCTGGATTCCAAAGCAGATTTCTGCTCTGCCTCCTGCTCCAGAGAAGCAGAGGCTGTGTGTTCACACTTTCAGATGCTTGATTCTACCGTTTTCAGCAGGAAAACTGTGGTGCACTGACATCCTCAGGAGAGTTCTGCAGAGCTCCCTGATGGCTTTTCAGGCAGAGTAGAAGGCTTCTGTTGTGGATTCTGTGCTTTTTGCGCTTTCTCTGGACGTTTGCAGTCTGTGAGCACTGCTTCAAGTTCTGGCGAGGGAACGTAAATAAGCAGTATAGGAAGAGGGACTTAACTTTAAAAGGTAGTTCACATTGCTAATCTGATGACACTGGATCACTGCTCACGCTGTGCAGGTGATTTTCCGCACCCTCTTTCTGCCCTCGCACCTCCACGGTGGCAGCTGTGGTTGGAGCTGTCAGCTGAATTCCAAAGCAGATTTCTGCTCTGCCTCCTGCTCCAGAGAAGCAGAAGCTGTGTGTTCACACTTTCAGATGCTTGATTCTTCTGTTTTCGGCAGGAAAACTGTGGTGCACTGACATTCTCAGGAGAGTCCTGCAGGGCTCCCTGGTGACTTTTCAGACAGAGTAGAAGGCTTCTGTTGTGGATTCTGTGCTTTATGCGCTTTCCCTGGACGTTTGCAGTGTGTGAGCACTGCTTCAGGTTCTGGCGAGGGAACGTAAATAAGCAGTTCAGGAAGATGGACTTAACATTAAAAGGTAGTTCACATTGCCAATCTGATGACATTGGATCACTGCTCACGCTGTGCAGGTGATTCCCCGCACCCTCTTTCTGCCCTCGCACCTCCACGGTGGCAGCAGTGGTTGGAGCTGTCAGCTGAATTCCAAAGCAGATTTCTGCTCTGCCTCCTGCTCCAGAGAAGCAGAGGCTGTGTGTTCACACTTTCAGATGCTTGATTCTACCGTTTTCGGCAGAAAAACGGAGGTGCACTGACATTCTGAAGAGAGTGCTGCAGGGCTCCCTGGTGGCTTTTCAGGGTGAGTAGAAGGCTTCTGTTGTGGATTCTGTGCTTTATGCGCTTTTCCTGGGCTTTTGCTTTCTGTGAGCACTGCTTCAGGTTCTGGCGAGGGAACGTAAATAAGCAGTTCAGGAAGACGGACTTAACTTTAAAAGGTAGTTCACATTGCTAATCTGATGACAATGGATCACTGCTCACGCTGTGCAGGTGATTCCCAGCACCCTCTTTCTGCCCTCGCACCTCCACAGTGGCAGCAGTGGTTGGAGCTGTCAGCTGAATTCCAAAGCAGATTTCTGCTCCTCCTCCTGCTCCAGAGAAGCTGAGGCTGTGTGTTCACACTTTCAGATGCTTGATTCTATCGTTTTCGGCACGAAAACTGTGGTGCACTGACATTCTCAGGAGAGTGCTGCAGAGCTCCCTGATGGCTTTTCAGACAGAGTAGAAGGCTTCTGTTGTGGATTCTGTGCTTTATGCGCTTTCCCTGGACGTTTGCAGTGTGTGAGCACTGCTTCAGGGTCTGGCGAGGGAACGTAAATAAGCAGTTCAGGAAGATGGACTTAACATTAAAAGGTAGTTCACATTGCCAATCTGATGACAATGGATCACTGCTCACGCTGTGCAGGTGATTCCCCGCACCCTCTTTCTGCCCTCACACCTCCACGGTGGCAGCTGTGGTTGGAGCTGTCAGCGGGATTCCAAAGCAGATTTCTGCTCTGCCTCCTGCTCCAGAGAAGCAGAAGCTGTGTGTTCACACTTTCAGATGCTTGATTCTACCGTTCTCGGCAGAAAATCTCAGGTGCACTTATATTCTCAGGAGAGTGCTGCAGAGCTCCCTGGTGGCTTTTCAGGCAGAGTAGAAGGCGTGTGTTGTGGATTCTGTGCTTTATGCGCTTTCCCTGGACGTTTGCTTTCTGTGAGCACTGCTTCAGGGTCTGGCGAGGGAACGGAAATAAGCAGTATAGGAAGAGGGACTTAACTTTAAAAAGGTAGTTCACATTGCTATTCTGATGACACTGGAGCACTGCTCACGCTGTGCAGGTGATTCCCCGCACCCTCTTTCTGCCCTCGCACCTCCATGGTGGCAGCAGTGGTTGGAGCTGTCAGCTGTATTCCAAAGCAGATTTCTGCTCTGCCTCCTGCTCTAGAGAAGCAGAGGCTGTGTGTTCACACTTTCACTTGCTTGATTCTACCATTTTCAGCAGGAAAACTGTGGTGCACTGACATTCTCAGGAGAGTGCTGCAGAGCTCCCTGATGGCTTTTCAGACAGAGTAAAAGGCTTCTGTTGTGGATTCTGTGCTTTATGCGCTTTCCCTGGACGTTTGCAGTCTGTGAGCACTGCTTCAGGGTCTGGCGAGGGAACGTAAATAAGCAGTTTAGGAAGTTGGACTTAACATTAATAGGTAGATCACATTGCCATGCTGATGACACTGGAGCACTGCTCACGCTGTGCAGGAGATTCCCAGCACCCTCTTTCTGCCCTCGCACCTCCACGGTGGCAGCAGTGGTTGGAGCTGTCAGCTGAATTCCAAAGCAGATTTCTGCTCTGCCTCCTGCTCCAGAGAAGCAGAGGCTGTGTGTTCAAACTTTCAGATGCTTGATTCTACCGTTCTCGGAAGAAAAACTCAGGTGCACTGACATTCTCAGGAGCGTGCTGCAGAGCTCCCTGATGGCTTTTCAGGCAGAGTAGAGGGCTTCTGTTGTTGATTCTGTGCTTTTTGCGCTTTCCCTGGACGTTTGCTTTCTGTGAGCACTGCTTCAGGGTCTGGCGATGAACGTAAATAAGCAATATAGGAAGAGGGACTTAACATTAAAAGGTAGTTCACATTGCCATTCTGATGACACTGGAGCACTGCTCACGCTGTGCAGGTGATTCCCAGCACCCTCTTTCTGCCCTCGCACCTCCACGGTGGCAGCAGTGGTTGGAGCTGTCAGCTGAATTCCAAACCAGATTTCTGCTCTGCCTCCTGCTCCAGAGAAGCAGAGGCTGTGTGTTGACACTTTCAGATGCTTGATTCTACCGTTTTCGGCAGGAAAGCTGTGGTGCACTGCCTTTCTGAAGAGAGAGCAGAAAGGCACCCTTGTGGCTTTTCAGGCAGAGTAGAAGGCTTCTGTTGTGGATTCTGTGCTTTATGCGATTATGTGGTTTTCTGCTCCCACAGCCGAAGATCCAGGGCAAAAAACTTGAGCTGTGCCTCTTCTGCAGAAAGTCAGCTTTGCAATGGTGCCATCCGCATTGCTGGCGCTCCTCGATTTCCCAACTCAAAGTCCATTACAATGGAATCTCTTTCGCATCCGTGCTGGGCTGCCCAGCATCCCAGGGAGTAGAGCACGAAAGTTTGGCCTCTGCAACCACAGCCGAAGAGCCAGGGCAAAAAACTGGAGCTGTGCCTCTTCTGCAGAAAGTCAGCTTTGCAACGGTGCCTTTCGCATTGCTGTCGCTCCTCCATTTCCCAACTCAAAGTCCATTACAATGGAACCTCCTTGGCGCACGTGCTTTGCGGCCCAGCATCCCAGGGAGTAGAGCAGGCACGTTTGGCCTCTGCTCCCACAGCCAAAGAGGCAAGGCAAAAAACTTGAGCTGTGCCTCTTCTGCAGAAAGTCAGCTTTGCAACGGTGCCATCCGCATTGCTGTTGCTCCTCCATTTCCCAACTCAAAGTCCATTACAATGGAAACTCTTTGGCACACGTGCTGGGCTGCCCAGCATCCCAGGGATTAGAGCACGAACGGTTGGCCTCTGCTGCCACAGCCGAAGAGCCAGGGCAAAAAACTGGAGCTGTGCCTCTTCTGCAGAAAGTCAGCTTTGCAACGGTGCCATCCGCATTGCTGTTGCTCCTCGATTTCCCAACTCAAAGTCCATTACAATGGAACGTCTTTGGCACCCGTGCTGGGCTGCCCAGCATGGCAGGAAGTAGAGCACGAACGGTTGGCCTCTGCTCCCACAGCCAAAGACCCAGGGCAAAAAACTTGAGCTGTGCCTCTTCTGCAGAAAGTCAGCTTTGCAACGGTGCCATCCGCATTGCTGTTGCTCCTCGATTTCCCAACTCAAAGTCCATTACAATGGAACATTCTTGGCACCCGTGCTGGGCTGCCCAGCATCCCAGGGAGTAGAGCACGAACGGTTGGCCTCTGCTCCCACAGCCAAAGAGCCAGGGCAAAAAACTGGAGCTGTGCCTCTTCTGCCGAAAGTCAGCTTTGCAACGGTGCCATCCACATTGCTGTCGCTCCTCCATTTCCCAACTCAAAGTCCATTACAATGGAACCTCTTTGGCACCCGTGCTGGGCTGCCCAGCATCCCAGGGAGTAGAGCACGAACGGTTGGCCTCTGCTCCCACAGCCAAAGAGCCAGGGCAAAAAACTGGAGCTGTGCCTCTTCTGCAGAAAGTCAGCTTTGCAACGGTGCCATCCGCATTGCTGTTGCTCCTCGATTTCCCAACTCAAAGTCCATTACAATGGAACGTCTTTGGCACCCGTGCTGGGCTGCCCAGCATGGCAGGAAGTAGAGCACGAACGGTTGGCCTCTGCTCCCACAGCCAAAGTGCCAGGGCAAAAAACTTGAGCTGTGCCTCTTCTGCAGAAAGTCAACTTTGCAACGGTGCCATCCGCATTGCTGTCGCTCCTCCATTTCCCAACTCAAAGTCCATTACAATGGAACCTCTTTGGCACCCGTGCTGGGCTGCCCAGCATGGCAGGAAGTAGAGCACGAACGGTTGGGCTCTGCTCCCACAGCCAAAGAGCCAGGGCAAAAAACTTGAGCTGTGCCTCTTCTGCAGAAAGTCAGCTTTGCAACGGTGCCATCCGCATTGCTGTCGCTCCTCCATTTCCCAACTCAAAGTCCATTACAATGGAACCTCTTTGGCACCCGTGCTGGGCTGCCCAGCATCCGAGGGAGTAGAGCACGAACGGTTGGCCTCTGCTGCCACAGCCAAAAAGCCAGGGCAAAAAACTTGAGCTGTGCCTCTTCTGCAGAAAGTCAGCTTTGCAACGGTGCCATCCGCATTGCTGTCGCTCCTCGATTTCCCAACTCAAAGTCCATTACAATGGAACCTCTTTGGCACCCGTGCTGGGCTGCCCAGCATCCCAGGGAGTAGAGCACGTACGGTTGGCCTCTGCCCCCACAGCCGAAGAGCCAGGGCAAAAAACTTGAGCTGTGCCTCTTCTGCAGAAAGTCAGCTTTGCAACGGTGCCATCCGCATTGCTGTTGCTCCTCGATTTCCCAACTCAAAGTCCATTACAATGGAACATCTTTGGCACACGTGCTGGGCTGCCCAGCATCCCAGGGAGTAGAGCACGAACGGTTGGGCTCTGCTCCCACAGCCAAAGAGACAGGGCAAAAAACTGGAGCTGTGCCTCTTCTGCAGAAAGTCAGCTTTAAAACGGTGCCATTCGCATTGCTGTCGCTCCTCCATTTCCCAACTCAAAGTCCATTAGAATGGAACCTCTTTGGCACCCGTGCTGGGCTGCC